>NW_026267582.1:97521-102215 GCF_000697945.3 Frankliniella occidentalis | reverse complement strand
TACCCTGAAATTTTCATATCGATACGAGTACCCGCGGCGTTCCAGTGGCGCGAGAAGGGGCGAGGAGGTGGGGGCCCTTGACGCGGCTGAAAGTTTCAAATGCGTTGCGCAGTGGGTAAACGATGTCGTAGGACAACGGGGGGGACGGCGTTGGAATCAGACGACCTAGACGCACCTAAAAATCGGCGACTGGTACAAGTGCAATCTAGCGCATCACGTGGTCAAGATTCTGCTGGCGTTTGGGTACGCTAATAGAAGGAAACAAGGGAATGCTTGGAGTTTGTGATGAGTCCGGACGAAAACATTTTAGACTATATGGGCAACTTTAAATCGGAAGAAAAGTTCAAGGCGCACTTTAAATTGTTTGGTAGTGGAAGGGAAGCACTAATCAAGCTAGCAAGAGCGGTGGTTAATTCAGGCACAGGATCAAAGCGTACTTATGTCGATACTCTTTCGAAAAAAAAGAAAGTTTCGAAAGCTCTTGGGCCGGCGGCAGTTAATGGGCCTGTTGACTTAGTGAGGACTTTGTCAAGTTGACTGTGGAAATCAGGAAATAGTACCTCTAAAAGCCAAGGAAGCTACTCCTCTAACCCGCAACTCATCAACTACTGCAGAGGTCCACGGACATCGGTTACCATGGTGCATCAGAGCAAGCTGACGATGGTGAATCCAGAGGTCTTCAGGACCAAAGGCGTTTGGAGTCCTGCCGAACACCCTTTAGGGTTGGTGAATGTGCCTCTACGACCCTCAAAGAAGGAACCAATCTCATCCAGCACCCTAACAGCGGATGAGTCTAGTGATTTCTTCACTAATACACTTAACAAGGTCTACGAGAAACAGCAGACCTTGAAGCAAGTGAATGCCAGAGAAGTTGGTGGGAATGTGACCGTAGGGGAATTCCTGGGCAAGTCGGCTGTAAGGATCTTTGAATGCCCTGAGGTACGCCCAGCAGTAGAGGAAGACCACAATGATATGGCAAATCCGACGAGGAATAACTTCGTCAAAGCCCTCCTCAATGCATTGCAGACAAAGGACTTGGACTCCGACAAGATTTCAGGATACTATCTATCGCTTCTGAAGGCGCTCCCGCCTGACGCCTATGATGAGTGCTTTGCTCGGGCCTGCGAGGATAGTGATCTGGTGTTTGTTCATAGACCTTACGAGGCGTTTGCACTAGCTTGGAATAATCACCGGGCATACTTAAACGACCTGGAGGGATATAGGGTGGCCCAAGCTAATCGGGGAGAGGACGAGGAACCTCTGCCTGAGCCGGTGGAACCTCAGACCGAATTCATGGACGTGATTTACGGATTGTATCTTGCTTACGAAGATGGGATAGTGCTCTCGGAGTCAGCCACAGCTTCGCTGGTAGGATTTCTCCTCTTGATCCTGCCAAAACTCCTAAACCCTACCAATTATCCCAATTACTCAGTAAGGAAGATAGGGGTGTTCAGGTCCCAGTTGGCTGTACTAGAGAGTGAGGAGCAGTGGCTCATAAAGAACATCCCTCCACAGCCAGTGTGTGAACATATAAATAGGCGCCTCGGTAACCGGATGCCTTTCAGGAGAGCCGCTTTGCGGCTAGCCATGACATGGGGTCGCTCTAAGAAGGAAGGGGTTCACAAGAAGCTGGCAGAGGTGTTGTTGGTCTTATTCGCCAATGTGGATGTCACCCATGTGCTTCTCATAGAACGTTACATTATCAACGAAGTACCAGCTATCTTGGCGAGCGGACCAGCCCGATCTGAGGCCCCGGCAGTCTTTGCTGCCATTGCCCGACTCCAGTCGCTCGGAGAACTGGCGATATACGCGCGAATGCTCTACCCCTCGGACGAGATCCCTGAACTACAGCGCAACAAGATGAGGCTCTTAGCAGCATTTGCTCAAATGCTGGCAGTGCGTGATTTCCCTTCCTTCGCCAGCTACGCGAAGTCGGACAATGAAACCTTTGAGAGGCTCCTGAAAGTGCTAGAGAGCATATACAACAAGACCAAGGATGTTGTACCCTTCAAGTATCTTGGGATGCTCAATGCTGAGTACGGGGCCGGGCAATCCCCTCTGGTCATGGCATCACTGCAGCCAGGGCATGTAACAACCATGCTAGCAATTGACGCCTTCACCGGAAATGCAAATCAACAGGATGAGGAGGATTGAAGAAAGGTCAGCATATTCCAGTTCCGTTCACTGGCAGCAAACAGTACAAGAGTGTCTCACAAAGCACACCAGCAGACTCACCTCACACTCCGAGAAACCAGATCATGGGAGTTTCTCTGAAGAAGCGCTCAGCACTATGACAAACATGATCTCATATTATTGATAAGAAAAAAAAAGGCCCTGCAGGATCAAAGGAATCAGTAAAGTCGAAAGTCACATTAGGCGATAATGGAGAACTGGATGGCACTGTGAGTTGCCCTGTTTGCCATAAGACGTATAAAACGAGCAGGACTCAGTTCAATAAATGGTCGGTGTCCAACCTAAAGAGGCATGTATTAAACGTTCACCTAAGGGAAAAAACTGACAAGAAGCAAGTGAAGAAGCCACGCATGAAAAAGGGGTGTGCTACACTGGACAAATTTGTCACGAAGGCAAGTTCTGACAACGGTGCCAGTTCATCAGCGTCGTCAAGTGCTGGTCCATCAAGCGGAAATACGCAACGGGAGGGTGGGCGATCAGGTGCTGACACTAGGGCTGTTGAATCCGACGACTCAAATTTTTAGACGCTGAGGGGCTAGATAGGGGCGAAGTCTCTCAGAACATTTCAAAGTGGAAAAGCCCCAAGTACAGCCGACTGGAAAGAGCTAGGAGACGCCTAAAAAAGATATCTCAAGGTCAGACTGCCATCACTTTTTACTTCGAAACATTGAATGAGATTGAAAAATTGCTGTATGAAAATTCGGAGTTGAGGCGAGAACTTGATGTGTGTAATGTATCTCGGGGCACAGAGGTAATTGGTTTGGACGATATGAAATTGTTAAGGAGTTTGGTAGATGCAGCCAGAGTCAACGTGGATAGATCCAAAGGCGGTTATAGATTTCAATCTACTACACTCAAACAGTTATTTAGTTATATTTATACTGTTGGTGGCCGTTTTGCGTAGGAAGTGCTCCAAAAGAACCTGGGGGCTGCCATACCCTTTATATCAACAATCTGTAGAACTGTGTCTAAGTTTTCATGGAAGGTGTCCGAGGGAGAATTTAGATTTAAACAATTAAAGGAGTACCTTCTTGATAAAAATTATCCGCTTTCTGAATGGATTAGCGAGGATGCAACCCGGATCACAGGTAGAATACAATATGACCCCAAAAGTAATCAAATTGTTGGATTTGTCCCCCCCTTTGACGATAGTGGAATTCCCATTTCTAATAATTTTCCAGCAACCTCTGCAGATACAATAACAGCGTATTTCGAAAAGGCCACGCGTGCAGCAAATGTACAATTATGGCACAGCCTGTACACGACAAAAGTGCCGCGTCCTGTTTGTGTATTTTCGGCACTGACAATAAATTCACTCATGAGCAGGTTGTAAAGCGATGGCGATGGATGTTAAAAGAAGCGGCCAAAGAAGGAATATCTATATTGGGCTTCTCTTCCGATGGAGACCCCAAACTTTTAAAGGCAATGAGATTTTTTACATTTAGTGGTGAAGATGACATTCCACTCAAATGGGCTAAATTTTTCTCCGCAAACTGGGATTTAGACTTGGAGCCATATTGTATGCAGGATGCTGTTCATATCGGTACAAAACTGAGGTCACTGTTACTTAAACGTAAACGGCTGCCAATGGGACCTAAGTACGCAGTTAGTATAACTCATCTCGAAGTGCTTATAGCAAAAGAGGAAAAAGAGTTACACGGCCTGTGCGCCACAGACATCACGACCGCGGACAAAATGAATTTTTAAGCTGTCCTAAATTTAAGTCACCCGCGAGTCGCCACATTACTGTTCCACAGTAAATAAGTTCCGAATGCTGTTGCCACTGCTGTGTTTTTAGAAATTGTGGAATGTATAATTAAAGCTTTCGTGGTACCCTCTTTGACTGTATGTGACCGGTTACGAATGTTATGGAAATCAGTGTTTTTTCTACGTTTGTGGAAAAAGTGGCTTGTGTCCCATGGATTTAATATAGAAGATAATTTTTTAACTTCAAATTGTTATCTGTGAATAGAGATAAATGCACATACAATGTTAAAAATTATAAGGAAATTGAGGAACTTCCGGAAGCCTGCGTTATTTATCCCATGGCTATTTCCGAGCCAGCCCTGTGAGTCTTTTTTTAAACGCGCAAGATCGATGTCTACAACTTTTTCAACTGTTGTAAACTTTAGCATGTTGGACTTTATACACAGGGTTAGCCGAATTGATTTCCAAGGGGAAATAGAATCCAGACTTTCCGATGAGGGTTACATTTTCCCTCAATATTATCGCAATAAGACTGCTGGTGCCAGAACAGAACATAATTTGATCTCTATAGAGTTACCTTCGGATCAAGATATTTTTCGGATTCTTCAGGAGGCACTAGATGAAGCCAATTCAATTGCTATGTGGATGGAGATGGACGTAGCCGAAGATCTTAAAAGTCCCTCCCTTTCAACGGTGACAATAGTTGAAAAATGCTATGATGAATCAGAAATTCCATACCAGGACCCCTCACCAATTTTAACAGAAGTGTCTGAAGATCTAGGCAATATTTTATT
>NW_026267582.1:95660-97471 GCF_000697945.3 Frankliniella occidentalis | reverse complement strand
TTGAATTTTTAAGTGCTCCAAACATTTCAAAAGTGGAGTCTGCAAGTGAAATGGGCGGGACTGCATCCCAATTCTTTTCATGGAGAGAACCTTTCTTCCACAAAACACGTACCATTCAATGACAATTCCACTGATGTTAAACAAGGCCATATTCTCATGTCCCCTTAGAATATTAAAAATTTTGTTGAAAATGCTCTCGTTTGTGAGTATCAGGAATTCGTCCCAAGATAATCTTAAATATGATCTTTGATTGTTTTTGATTTCACCGAAAGTTACGCAATACGTCTCCCACGTATTTAAATCAATGCCCACTTGACAGAATTTGAACTGTTTGTTGTTTGTTGCAGTCAAAGGGTTAATTTTCCCTTTGAGCGAGCGGGGAAGCACCGCCATTCCGGAAGGTGGCTCCAAAAAGTTATCCTCTTCTTCTTCTTCCTCACTCCTCTGCGGCGCGCCGTAGCGTAGGTTAGGGTCGTCAGTCAGTTGATGCGGTGGGGGCGGGGGGCCCCAGGCACTGCTCTGTTGTGGTGGCGGCGGCGGCGGCTGCTGCTGCGGTAGAGGTGGGAGCCATGCTCCACTCTCTGCTGCTGCCGTGGTCCCCAGGCCTCATTCTGCTGCTGTGGTGGCGGCGGGGGTACCCATGTGCCGTTCTGCTGCTGCTGCTGTGGTGGTGGCGGGGGTACCCATGTGCCGTTCTGCTGCTGATGTGGTGGCGGCGGCGGCGGAGGGAGCTGCTGCTGCTGTAGCGCCTCCTCCAACAGCTGATCTACCTCATCCTCCTAAAGTTTTCCCCCATCCCCAAGCTCTAACCCTCGCACTCGCACTACTTGTGCCAGGGGATCGTTTGCGAGTGCGATAATAGAGGCCACGGCTGCGTCAGTTGCCGTCAGTTTGCAGTTCCTTACTAAGAGTGATCTTCATATTATGAAGAATTGGGTTTGTAACGTACAAAGGATGTGGAACCACCATATTACAAACGGATTTTCTTCATATTACAAAGAGCGCTAGTTTCTTAACAGACACGTGCTCTTCGTATTACAAAGCCAAACCATTCGCAATACAAATATGATTTGTTTGTATTACAAAGGTGTCAAATCCTTTGTACGTTACTTCGTCTTCCCCCTCCACACCAACTTACCCCCACTCCGACTCCCCCTACGCCGTATCTCGGGCGTTCGCAGCGCCACCTGGTGACGATGTGCCTCGTACCCCCCACCACCGACACCGACAAGTGTGTTCGGCAAATTTTGGCATTGTACGAACCCCCCACCACTTTCTTTACGATTGCAGCGCGATCTGGTGGTCAGGCAGACGCGCTGCGGTGCCATGGCAGATGTACCCCCACTCCTCATTTTCGCTAGAATCACAGCGCTATATGGAGGGAAGACAGAGAAACACAAGCACTTATAAATTAATAGTCTGCTCGATTTTTCCCCAGTTTGTCTCCGCGGTGCGGCCAGCGAGCCCCGCGAAACGGACGCACACTCCGCGGCGCGGCTGTTCAGGCCCCGCAGGGTGTGCTTTCGTCATGGACGACTCCATGGTGTTTATGGAGTATGTAGCAGCATGGGAAGGAGGACTCTACGACGGCCGGCCGGATTTCCTCCTCACTGATTTTAAGCAAAGTTTAAAAATAGTCCGTTATTCTGCTCTGGACGGCAGAGCCCTTGCTTACATCAATGCGGGATCAAAACTGATCAAGCTAGTTGCACGGATAGATGCATCGTCTGTTCAAAATGA
This sequence comes from Frankliniella occidentalis, assembly GCF_000697945.3. Lineage (NCBI taxonomy): Eukaryota > Metazoa > Arthropoda > Insecta > Thysanoptera > Thripidae > Frankliniella > Frankliniella occidentalis. The sequence continues at coordinate 95,731 of NW_026267582.1, read as the reverse complement.
ACTGAATATGTTGCACATGATTGGTAACGGGCGCCGAGCGACCGTTATCAGTGCCCCCCCTCCCCCTCCCG
>NW_026267582.1:93305-94525 GCF_000697945.3 Frankliniella occidentalis | reverse complement strand
CAGTTGAGAAATGAAACCCTTGACAGATGCAGAGAAAAATTGCGGGGCGCTCCCTGTGGGGTCCCAGTAATACCCAAGACGAAATGTGTTTAGCAAGAGCTGTGTCACTCTGTTTATTATACAAAACAGTGAAAAAAACAGTTTTCGAGGACTGAAAAAATCGAATTCCGTCATACTCCAGAAAAAAGCTGAAAACTTATGCAAGATGGCAAAAATAAGTCCACACCACCCGTGTGATATTGACGATATCAAGAAACTACAGACCGTATTGAAGGAACACAGGCTGTGTGTTTATCCTGATCGTAAAGGAAAAGACGTCATTTACCGAGGTCCGCTGTCCACTGTAGGCCACTTCAGGAAAACTGTGCACATTCTACTCTTAGAAAATCATTATTATGCTGTTCTGAGCGCAAGTGCAGTTTCTGATTATTCTTACTTCTGTGAAAGATGTCTGGTAGGGTACTCAAACAACGGAGACCGCTATTGCCTTGATTCTTGCTGGCGGTGTTTCTCTGAATTTTCACACCCTGATACCGAAGACCAGCTCATAAAGTGTGACAAATGTCATCGCTATTTTGCAAATGAGGAATGCTACAACACTCATTTGAAGAAGCAATCGGTGAGAAAACCATCCGTTTGTGAAAAGAAAAAGTTCTGCAATTTGTGCGAAACTGCTTATACACCTTGGGCGGGCGAGGGAAGACCTGCGACCTGGACCTATGTAAGAAGGCACGGGCTGTCTGCAAAGCGGTGCGGTACCGCATGCCCGGGGTGCCTCGAGCGGGAGAACAAGAACGAGAAGCAGCGGGCCTGGATCAGTAGCGTCATCGACGCGGACAAATACGGAGAGGCTGATGACAATGACCCTACCCCCGACGACGATACGGAAGACGATGCTGACAACTTGTTTGGCCCTACTCCTACTCCTTCTAGTGCTAATGTGGATTTCTGCTCCCACAAGTGTGAAGCTACCCGGCCCCACGAGGTGGCATACCGTGCTTATTATGCTCGAAAGCATCGAGCAGAACAAGGTTATCATTATCATTATAGTTATAATCGTCATCATTATTATTTTTATTTATTAAGACCAGCTCAAGCAAGGCCACCACAGTTAGCAACAAAATTTGCTACATAAAATTAGATAAGTTATGCAATATAATCAAGAGCCAGTTAGCCTCGCAGTTAGCAAAAAAACGTGCTACATAAAATTAGATAAGTTA
>NW_026267582.1:83902-85965 GCF_000697945.3 Frankliniella occidentalis | reverse complement strand
ATACTACTTAAGACAACCAAAAATTAATCATAAACATGGTATGCTACTCATTGTACAACATTATTTAATAAATTGTAAATACTGTGCGCCGTTTTCTTTTTGTGTCATATCCTGAGAATTCAAAATCACAGAAATAATCAGCATTTACTAAGCAGCTCCATACGCTCACAAATGCCCTAAAATACAGGTTAAAACTTCATTTACGTTAATTATTATCAACGAAATCCAAACGTAATTCACGTAATCTTTGCGAAATCCACGTGATCCGTACATAATCTACGTAATCAACGTGACCCGTACGTAATCAACGTAATCCACGTGATCCGTACGTAATCCACGTGATCCGTACGTAATCCACGTGATCCGTACGTAATCCACGTGATCCATACGTAATCCACGTGATCCGTGCGTAATCCACGTAATCCACGAAATCATAATCCAGGTGTACGCGATTTTACCCTAGTGCATTACCCCTCGAATATTACAATAAAAAGGTTGCTGCGCATTATTGAAATGAGTTTTGACAATGTTTTTAAAATTACTAAATGCAGTAGTGGATTTGATGGCAACTGGAAGGCTGTTGTAGAGGATGCAAGCTCTTATAATACACACTATTGATGCCATTATTCCACACGACAAAGACAGAGAAAGTCATGAGTAAAGAAATCAGATCAAATCATATTTTTTGTCACGTGATCATGTATACTTCCCTTGCGACAGGTCCAGGGCAGTATTGGCCGTAAGCCTTATAGGGCTGTCATTCATGATTGTCGCAAGGGTATTCCCACAGCCGTTGAGAGCATACCGGACTATGGAAGAAATCTTCTCTAACAAATACTGCAAGGTGGCGGCAATATTGCTACAAATTAGTAAGTACTCTTTCATTGCGACAGTCGAATGTAATGACAGGTTTATTGACTGATTGGCTTTGTTACCAATAAATGCATCTCTTTCTGTTGCAGTATTTGCATTGTATTATTTGAAGAAGAAACTTCAAAAAAATAATTAGCTGTACCATTTAGAAATGTAGATTTAAAAATTTATTAATTTTATGTATTAAACCAATTTTTTACTAAAGTGAATTCTTTCATCTAACCATAAAGATATCGTATTTGTTTTTTCAATTTGTTCACCTTTCCCGATACACACAACAAATGGTTCACATTATGTTTATGATATGCTAACGGGTATGTGTAGTAAACCACAACAGTAATTAACATATTAACTTAATAACATTATATTTTTCTTGTCTGAGTTATGACATTGTACAAGTTCATCTTTTACACCATATAAAAAGCAATTTAAGGCCAAAAATTACATCACTGCATTAGCCAGACCAAGTGGACTTGACTTCACTAACCATGAGGCCTCTTTTGGCCCGAGGTAAATGATCCGCCGCAGCTGTAACCTAACATGAAATATTAAATATTTATGGTAGGACTTGGGGCATCAAATTATTATTAGTATTACAATTTCATTCATTAAGCAGTGCGAGTTGTGTTATAGCAGCTATCTCATCAGCAAAGGACAGATGTAATTGGTATATTTGAAATACTATTTCACATGAATTTGAATTACATTATTAATGAGGGAATTTGGTAGCATAACTTCATATGTAAGTAACTTAAATATGTAGATTCCTATGAGACATGGGCGTGGCCGCGTACAGACAGAAGTATCATTATTAGATGAAAGCAAATAAATTTATGCGAATATCACTTAACACTAGAAGGACCGGAGGGGTCAAAATGACCCCTTTTGATCTTTAATTGCCAAAGGAACAACGAATAATTTTTTTGAGCGATTCATCACTTTCCGACTTTTTATGTACTACCGATAGACGCTTGGACGCAAAATGGGAGGTCCCTGCGACAGGAACTTTGGAAGATATTGCTACTTATACCTAGAAGGACCGAGGGGGTCATTTTGACCCCTTCACGAGATTTTATAAGTGTAAACTGACGAGGACTTACTTTTTCATCATAAGGCTGACCGTATTTGTTATGTACGGCGGCTTATGACTTTTGGTCGGCCATGTGGCTCGTTTTCACTCCTTCATTCAG
>NW_026267582.1:75853-77187 GCF_000697945.3 Frankliniella occidentalis | reverse complement strand
ATAACACGTTCTTAATTTTCAAAACATGTTCTTAATTTTCATAAAACATTTGTTCTTAAATTTAAGAGCAAATTTGTTTTGTAAATTGCTTCCAAACACGTGTTCTTAAAATTAAGATGGATTTTTTTTACAGTGAATGTATCACGACGGTAGAAGTTAGTATAGTCTTGCTTGTTCAGTCATCGATTTCAGACTCACACTTACAGACAAGATTCCCATAGCCACGTTCCCCATAGGAACATCTACCTATACGCAAGATTCCCATTGCCACCTTCCCATGGGGATGCCAGCCGTTCCTATGGGTTCCTCCATGGGTTCCCACAGGCCATAATTTCATCGGAACGGTCCCCATGGGTGTCTCATGGGGATCCCCATGGGTGCCTATGGGAAAGCTGTTCCTATAGGATAGGCCATCGGAATTTTACCCCGGGTGATAACTTAAATAAACTAACATCAAAAAATCAACATAAACTTAGAACTGACAACATAAATGAAGTACTGTCATACCACTACAATACAATTCATTGTCTGTTTGTCAGGATGCTGCTCAGAAGCTGGACGGCCTGGTAGTGAACGTCGTCTCAAGCCCCAGGAAGTCATCCAGCTGGGTGTCCAAGAAGAAATGGGTAGCCCACATCCCAGGGGGCCAACACTTGCCAGATGGATCTGTACCCGTGGGGGGTGACTGATACTTACACCCAACCCCTGAATGGTACGTACACTACAAGACGCTTATTCGCACCAACTGCTTGTCCGACTGCTGCATGTACCACAAGGCCCACCCTGTGAACCAACATGGAACAGTCGGACCAGGAGCTGGTGTGCGATGTGCACACTTTTAGTGTATGCGCCTTTCAGGGGCTGGTGCAGTGCCAGGCTCCACTGTTACATTTTCTGTGTATCACTCTCACATGATTCCACACTTAGGAGTTGAAGCTCCTACAACCAAGTGGGCAGTTTCATGCATGCTGTGCCTAACTGATGGACTAATCTGCATTGGAACTGGTCAATCAGTTAGTCATTAGCATGCATGAATCAGCCTTTACATTTGGTTGTCGGTACGCTTCAACTCCAAAGTGTGGAAATGCGTTCAGAGTTATACACACAAAATGTAACAGCTGGATATTTTTATGACTGATTTTCCTGTGATGTAGCTTTCTACTTTTTATACTGGGATGGTGTGATGGTGTGCCAGCTCAGGTATTCAGGTATTCTTTTGTGTAGAATTTTTTTATATAATTTTATTAATTTATGAGTCACTAAGAAGGTATTTTTAAAGAATGGGAATGTTCAAATGTTCAGTTTGGCCTGCTTGTTCCTCATAAGTTACAAAC
>NW_026267582.1:67819-71128 GCF_000697945.3 Frankliniella occidentalis | reverse complement strand
CCCCTCCCCCCGTGGTACAGGCCCATCGACAAAGGAGCTACATTTGCCCTGTGGACACACATTTGCTTGTGTAAGGACTGCAAGGAAATTGTCAAAAAAAAGCGGCGCCATGAACGCAAGTGCCCTTGCTGCCGCAGGCTTTCGACTATGTTCCAGAAGGTCTACCTGGACTACAGCAATTGCAAGATGTGCAACGCAAGGCAAGCCTCGTTGCCTTTCTGCGATGTGAACACATTTGTGTGTGTGTTCAATGTTCAGAAGATCTTAAGCATCGTCCTGCATGGGAACAAAAGTGCAATATGTGCCAAAGGCTTGTAACATAATACTTAATAGTGCATTTTCAGTTATTCAACGAATGTGACGTCACGTTCGTTTCAATGTGAATCGTGTCACATTCGTTTAAATGTTGTGTCATATTCGCTTAAACGTGAATCGGCCAATGCCTGCGCCCATTCGAGCATCAATTCACGGGAAGTCACGTTCAAATGAATGTGACACAATATTCAAACGAATGTGACACGTTTCACATTAAAACGAATGTGACGTCACATTCCTTGAATAGCAGTGTTGGCTAGTACTGGCCGCTCACGCTCGCCACCTCCTCGCTGAGGAACATCATGGGCCAGGGGTGGAGCATCGCACAGCCCACCGTGTACCTTGGATTTTTTTCTTTCAATACTCTTTCTTTTTAATTCTAGTCCTCTCATTTTGTGATTAGTTGTACAGATGTTTATTTGCTCATTAATTGTAAGTTAGCTATCATTCTGATTATCGAACTAAGAGATAAAGTATGACAAGAAGTCACTGTAAATACTTCAAGCAACCAAAAAAAGCAAGAAATTCGTACTTTGCTTGTTGTTACAAAGTTTGTGTACAAGTTCACAGGTTTCCTATACATCTTTACTGTGCCTGGTGTTGTGCCAAATTCCAAAGGGTTCCTCCACTCTCCAAGTGGGTGTACATCGAGTTGCGTGAGTGGCCGCGAGTATTCGAGAGTATTAGCGAGTACCCACGAGTTTATGCGAGTAATGGCGAGTATCCGCGAGTATGAAGCGAGTATTTCTCGTTTTTTTAGCGAGTTTTCGCAAATTTTCCGCGAGTTGTCACGAGTTGTTGCGAGTATCTTTGGAGTATTTTTTCTCGTGTAAAACGAGTTGGCGAGTGGGGGACCCCTCGCCAAATTCAGCTTAGTCGTCTAATTTGTGCCCAACCGCCGTACGGTTGGTTGCCGAAGTCAGTTAATTTCCGTCCAAAGCGTGATGCGCCGCGAGCGAGATCAGGAAAGGGGAGGGGAGAGGGCAGGCCCGGGGGGCTGCAGCCGGCGCGTGGGCGGACTCGGTCTGTCGGGGCGCGCCGCGCTCCGGGGCACCGAGGAGGCATGTCCGCGCAAGCGGCGTGTCCCCCTCCCTCGGTGGGGCCCCGCCCTGGTTACGCCACTGCCGAGCGAGCTGGATTCGGTCGCGAGGCTTCAAATCACTAATAAGTCAGATGGTCGCCGCTGTTGATTGTTTGGGACCTTTTCCGCTCGGGCGGCGGGCGCGGGTGCCCTCGGCGAGGCGACTCGCGGTCGGGGCAAGGGTACGATTTGAATATTGCGTTTTGCAAGTACCGGCCTGGGAGGAGGCTGCGAGGGGTCCGTCACTCCGATTTTTCGTGTACAGTGACTAATGATTAAAAATCAGTAAATGACTAAAAGTGACCAAAAATTGAGTGAATGACTAAAAATGACAAAAAAGGAGAAATTGATTAAAAATGACTGTTTTAACTAAAAATGACTGTTTTAACTAAAAATGACTGTTTTAACTAAAAATGACTGTTTTAACTAAAAATGACTGTTTTTACTAAAAATGACTGTTTTTGACCAAAAATGACTGAAATTGACTAAATGTGACTGAAAATGACTAAAAAATGACTGAAAATGACTGAAATTGACTACAAATGACTGAAAATGAATGAAAATGAATGATGAGTATTCACGTTTACGTTCACATTCGGCGTTCTGTTCGACCCCCGCTAAGATGGCGCGAGGAACGAAACTAGAGAAATAAGATGCGTCCTAAGAGGGAAGAGGTGAGAATTGTAGAGACTGGAAATGACTGAAATTGACTAAAAATGACTGAAAATGACTGCAAAAATGACTGAATGTGTCTAAAGACGAATAAAAATGACTTAAATGTGACGGAATGACCGAAAATTGACTGAATGACCAAAAATTGACTGAATGACTGAATACGATACTTTTACTGAGATGCCGAGCAGGTCGAAAGATGCGGACGGATTACGGGCGCCCAGATCCAAGATGGCCGCTGCTCGTCCGCTCAGCTGATCGTATAGGAGAGAGGTGAGGGCTGTTTGTAATCCGTCCGCATCTTTCGACCTGCACGGCATCTGAGTAAAAGTATCGTCATTTATCGATGCTGAGAGATGCTAAGACAAAATACCGTGGATATTTTTATCGTGCGTGTGTTAAAACACATAATATTGAGACGGCCACACGAGCCGTAATTTGAACTACGGGCGGGAGGACAAATGGTGACGTCACGATCCGGCGACCAATCAGATCGCGAGGGGTCTACTGGCACTACCTACTGTACTACCTTGCTGGAGACCCTCCTACTCGACAACACGGTGGATGTTTTCTCAGTGGAGTCCCTCGAAAAGAGGCTGGGAGTGCACAGCACCGACTTCAACGTACCTAACCTGGCAGCGCAGCTACGAATTAGCAGAACCGTGATGTCGAGCGAGCAGCGTGAAAACTGTCAAGGAGTATGCAGAACTTTTTAGAGAACTTCCTATGGTCAGTAGGCAAATGCATAGCGAAGTAGAAAGGTTAGTTTTTGTCTTCCTCACGGTGCCAGCAACTTCGTGCACCTGTGAGGAGCGGTCCTTCAGCACGCTGCGGTACCTCAAAAATTACCTTAGGAGTACAATGACACAAGCACGGCTGACTCACCTTATGCTGTTGTACATTCACAAAGATTTAGCATTTAAAATTGATTTAGACGATGTCGTCAAGAAATTTGTAAACAGAACACCAGAGAGAAGACACACGTTCGGAAAGCGCTAGCCTACCTACTACTCGACACTTCAAACCTACAAGCACGGAGTTCGTGGAGTCTCCGTATAAACCCGTAGTTCCAGGCAGCTCCGTACAGACACGCAGTTCAGCGGGTCCCCGTATAACGTCGTAAGTGCTTGAAAGTCACTTCTAAGCTGTAGCGCTTCAAAGTTTTGGATTTACATTGCGCCTTATGGGATGCTGGATTTTCAGACCAGAATAACTTTTGAACTAACTGATATATCGAAATG
>NW_026267582.1:59147-67769 GCF_000697945.3 Frankliniella occidentalis | reverse complement strand
AAATACGGATGGTTTTGCGAATGCCAAAACTGCCACGCACATTGTTGTCAGTGCCAAATTGGTAAAAAATAAAATGTTTTTGTGTGAATCACACTCCCGCTTTTAGAGTACTTATGTGTTCTAAAGATCACGTGATTATAAATGTGTACTAAGTCAGATATTAACTTTAAAGTTTAAAAATATCTTAAATGGTGCAATCAGTTAACAGAAATAGCTGTAAAATTGCAAAAAATTGTTTTATGCCGTGCGGGTTGCCTACCTAAACGCACTTTAAACCTAACTAATGTCACGTCATGGCATCAGGTACCTTTAAACACACAAAACCTTAATCATGTGCGGTAAAACGGCAGTCTTAAAGCCATAAAAACGGCCAAAAATCGTAGAGGGGTCAAAATGACCCCTTCGGTCTTTCTAGGTATACGAAAATCCCGGTCCTTCTAGTGTTAAAGAAGTAATCAAGACTGATGCCTGGTTTATCAGTAGGTGGTAAACAGATGGCTAGAGAAGACAATTGTGGTTCATATTCATTCAGCTGTGAACAAGGTCTCGCAAATGTTTCCATAAAATAATTACAGACACAACACAGTTGATGACCGCAACTACGGCCGCCCTGAGAAAAATGAAATCAGTAATGTGCATGAGTGAGTATGGGTTGATTTTTAAAGGCAGTTTTCAAGCATTGCCTAAAATAAGCCATGAGAAGTTGTATAGCTGATATAAGTGGTTAACCCCTGCCGAACGGAGTTGGCGGCGCAGCGAAGCGAAGCTGGCAACTTCGTTTGGCGGAAGGGCGGGCCTGCTTGTTCCCCTACCTGACCCTTGTTAGTAATCTTTACCAAATGCATCGTAAATTTGTGACGGCATTTTTCACTGTGAGATTTACGTACGGCAGCATTCTACAACGAACGCTTTCGGATGCACAGCGATCCTGTAAGAATTCTTTCTTTTCATTTTTAGATGCCATTGGACGACATCACAGGAAAACCCCTCCCGTGTCTGGAGCGAGTCAGAGCAAACCAACCATCAGGCCGCCTCAGAGGCGAGGCAGACCTCAAAAGCGCTCTTTGGGTTGACCGGGCGGAGCGGCGTCTGATGAGGGATGGGAACATTATCCAGTTCCTCGCCACCGTGACCCATGCCCTGGAGAACGTTCTTGCTGACCTCGAGAGGTGAAGTAGGCCAGCCGAGCAGGACTTGCCGGCAGAACCTGAGGGGGGATGGGGTCAGCAGCCATCGCACGACCCACTGGCCGATCCCCAGGTACCTCTCCCTCAGGCACCTGCCGAGGGGCCACCCCCACCAGTACCCCCACCAGACGAAGGCCCACCACGAGGTCAGGGCCCCAGGCTAGGCCAGGGCCCCCCACCAGGACAGGGCCCCCCACCACGACAAGGCCCCCCCCCCCCCACACACACAAGGACAGGCTCCCCGACCAGGACAGGGCCCACCGCCAGAACAGGGCCCCTGGCCAGGACAGGGCCCCTGGCCCGGACAGGGTCCCCGGCCAGGACAGAGCCCAGCACCAGGTCAGGGCCCACTACCAAGCCAAGGACCACCATTTGGTCAAGGTCCTCAGCCAGGCCCGACTCAACCGCCAGTAGTACTTCTGCAGCTCGAAGGTTAGTGATCTATTTTTAAATCTTAATAAAGAGTTTGCTGGTTTCCATGGAACAGCATTTTGCATACAGTGTTGGCGCTTCTGGATGATGAGAATACTCCGATGGAGGAGCCCCCGGATGTGGCGTGCGACAACCGGGAGTGCTAGCAATACCTTGGTAATGAAACCACCATTTTTCGCCTTATATGTCTCTGGGGCGAGCTGAAGATGTTATCGCACAGCGTATCAACTCCTGGTGTATCTTTCCATATAAGTACCGCACCGAACCTGTGTGCACGGCGAGGAAGCAGGGGAGCGCGGTCCCCCGACCCACAAGTCAGCCGGCAACAGAGCTCCGCCCGAGGGGGAAACGACTAAGGTAATCCGGCCGACAGCCGAAAGGTAATCCGGCAGGGGTAATCCGAGGAAATTCTAAAAAAATCCGTGGTAATCCGGGAAAATTTTGAGGGTAATCCGGGGTAATCCTAGAGAAAAGGCAACGTAATCCGGAGGACACTCCGGAGGTAATCCGGGTAATCCGTAATCCGGCTGACACAAAGTTTAACAATCGTTTCCCCCTCGGCTGGCACGATGCTCGGCGGTAGTCGCGTGGAAGGGTTCTCGCGGGGCGCGCGGGGGTTGGAGGGGAGGGCGGCTAGATCCGCTGGCGAGCGAGACAGTCAGCGCGACTCGTCATTGTTGGCCTGAACATTCTCGACTCGAGTGTGGATCAGTGTGGACGCGCCATGGATTTGATCAAGGAATACGTCAGCGGCAGCGAGTCGTCAAGCAGCTCCTCGTCGAGCAGAAGCACGTCATAATGCTCCACCTGCATCAACAGCTCGACGTCAAGCTCCAGCGCGACATCGAGCTCCCCAGCGGCCAAAAGCATGAGCGGCGATACGGTCTACCTCGACCACAGCTTCTTAGCTCCTTTAGACTGGTGCACATTCCCAGAAAACGTGCTCTATTTCACACCGAGCGGCATTTCGTGCGACATTTGACAACTGGGCGGAACTAGGGTATTTGCACCCCGCTGAATCCGAATCCGAATGTTGTCAAGCCAGATTATGCCTCCGAAAGCCCCAAATCTAAGATGGCGGCCAAAGTAAGGGATTAAATGACGTTTTTCTTACAATGCGTCGATTTGGTCCTGCCACATCTCGTTTCCTATGTTTTTGGGGTCGCTGAACACGAATATGGGTACCGGAAGTCGATTCGGGTACCGGAAGTACCATAATCCAAGATGGCGGCCGTCAGGGGCATAATACAGAACTTACTGAAGTTGGGGTATTGTCGAGTGCGGCGCATCGGCACATATGTTTTCGACGTCGGGTAGTTCAAAAATTATAACCAGAAATCGATTTGGGCACCGGAAGCACCCTAATCCAAGATGGCGCCCGACTGGGGCCTAGGTAACAATCATTTAAAAGTTGGCGTAATATGACGGGCTGGGTATCGCCTCGGGTTCTTTTGAGGTAGCAGAACACCAATTTGAGGTCGGATAAACGATTGGCGACAACATATTTCAGTATAAACACACTTTGCAAAGATAATTTAGATATTTAAGTGCAATTGCCCAGCATTCGATTTATCCTAAAAATGTCCCTTGTGCCATGATCTGTATATACGCTTTTAGTTTCGTACAAACAGCAGTCGACGTATTACGAAGAATCGTATTTGTAACTAACATAGGATCTGTAGCAGCCATATTACAAACAACGTTTCTTCATATTTCAAACAACCCCTGATTCGTAATACGAACATTTGGTTCGTAATGCATACCACCTGCGGTTCCTTATACATCGATCCGAATACTTACACTGTTAAAATTAGTATTGTAAATTTACGATACCTGTATCGTAAACTTTCATAGCGACAAGTGTTGTTATATTACGACACTCTTGTCAGAAAAATATCGTTATTTTACAGTAATGTTGTTACAATATTTTTTTCTTAAGATCAGGGATAGGGTTTTGACTATTTCTGTATGGTTTACAACTGTGTCGTCAGATTACAACATTATTGTGAACATACAAACAATATCGTCTAGAAACGACTCGGTCCTGTTTCTCAACAAAGAAATCGTTATTTTACAGAAAAAAAATAAAAAATCTTGTGCTCAGATTGAGAAATAATGCACATTCCTAATATCTTCTCTAGTTATTTCTGCTTTGATATGACATGAGCTGTTTTCTCAGTTTTGATGAAAAGAAAATTGAAAGTTAAGAATATTTGTCGATTTTTTTTTTTCTGTAAAATAACGATTTATTCGTTGAGAAACATTTTCTTTCGTTTTAAAACAATGAGTTCGTTCTAATACGATATTAATGTAGTTTTTCCCAAGAATGAATCTTTCCATCATCAAACGGATTTGTCGTACTAAAACAAGCTTACTGTTAATTAATGTTGCTTTCGTTTTCTGTTGAAACAACAATGTTGTTTTTAAACGACAAATTTCTTACAAAATTTGTCGTAATTTTACAACTTTTTTTAACAGTGTAGTACGTTACGAACAGCGGTTGTACGGAATCAATAATCTTTGTTAATTTTAGCTGAAACTGGCGGTGAGCGTGGCCATCCCCTCGACCTTCTCTCGTGTACTTATTCAAAGTTTCCGGTAAATACAAATCCAACACCAAATCAGCGCGACTAGCAGAGTACTTTCGTGCTTCGCCTGTGAAGTATGTCAGTAGAATTTTGTCCCAGTACTCACGGATGTTCTTGAGCTTGGCGTACTTAGGCTGTTTGAAGTGTACCACAGCCGGGCCATCAAACAGAAGGCAATCGACCTTAGTTGGGTAAGTCCGACTGCACTCGGCTACTTGATTTTCTAGGATAGGGATGAGTTCTGCCTTGCTTGCTGGATATAGTCCGCCTTCCTTTGTAAGAGAAGGGGGACACACTTGATTTTCATACTTGAACAATTCATTGTCTTTGCGGTGACGAGTACCCGCAGTCATATAGAGGCGGGAAAATGATGCCACATCTGCCTCAAGTGCCTTGATGTTCGTTACATGCCCATTTACTTTCTCCTTCCGCGCGCCGAAAAAGGACAGGTTATTTTTCTTGATTGGGGCAGAAATAGACACTTCGTTGGATTCCAAGCGGGTTTTCACGAACGTGTTGTATTGTGTCTTGCCACACTCTTCTACTTTACGAAGTGCTCGATGCCCCTCTACAGTTGCTACGACGCATGGGTCAGTAACAAGTAAATCTGTAATTGCGTTGGGGATTTCTATATTCTAAGAACCCTTCTTTCAATCTGCAAACTTCGTTTTGGAATTTGAGCTGGTAGCTTTTGTACTGCTTATGATGCAGTGTCTCGCTGTCACTCTCTGCAGACTCCACCTGGCTGATGAGGCGTTGCACTTCAGGACCCGCTATCATCCACCGTCGGAGCGCCTCCGGATCCTGGTAAGGCCTACTGCCCCTCCATCCCCTTTGACGACCGCATTGTTCTGTTCGTGGGCTTGATCAAACGCTATGGAAAATGGGCAAACAGTTTTGCAAAATGCGAAATTACCATGCATGAACTGATTGTGGACGTCGGGTGACAACAGCAGAAGTTGCAACAGGTCTCTGATGTGAACGGCAAGCCACCGAGAATAGTTCTGACGATCTTGAGAGAAAAACCATGGAATCGTCTGCTGCAGGCGTAATAAGTAGCTGTCATACTGTCGGCACCGAATGGAGTGAACAAAGAGAAGGCACAGAACTTCCAGATTTAACACTAACATCCAGAAATAAAACATGTCAGGTTCAGCAGAGCGTGCTTCAATCCAGTCTTCTAGCGAACTGCCACTGGACTCCTCTTCGTGTGCATCTTGAAGGAGGGCAAAAAGTGTTGCCGCAGTCAGCTGATGAACATATCTAGACTTCTTTACGTGGGAAACACTTAACAGAGATTTCGCCGAAGTTTCAGTCTCGAGGCCAGCAGAGACCATCACCTAAATCCAGCCGCAGTCTTGCATGACATGCCCAATCACTTTTATGGAAGCTTCTTCGATGTAGAATGCGCCGAACAGAACAACCAGTTTTTTCTCGCCATACAAATCGGGATAGTTGCACTGTAACAACTTTGCTGTTGCGAACAATCGTGCACCCATACAGATCACAGGTGTTTGTTCTGGATTAACAATTTCTGTAATACTCTTCGAAATGTGTATCCCATGGCAAAGCATAGAAACTGACGTAGATGGTTCATAGAATAGCGGCAGCAAACAGTTTATTCCTGGTGTGATGGTTGTCTGGGACACCTGGTGCGTGGATTGGATTTCAACTTATTTAGTCTTGTTTTTAGGTATATAGTGTGTTTGCCTGCTAATGTTGGTTTCATATTTGAGGCACTTTATTTTAAGTTTAACAGAAATTGATATACAGCCACCGGGTATGAGGGATTCCCGCCCAGATGTTTTGGCGATGGGTTTTTCATGCTTGGTCAGTATTAAAATTGTGCTTGACTTAACTCGTCTGGTGAAATTCTAGGCTAAAAGATGACAGAGCAACCTCCCCCCTCCCACCCTTTCTCCCTATGCATACACAGCGGGCACCTAGCCACCGCCATTCAGACCAGAGCCAGAATAATCGCGCAGGCCCTACAAGTTCCGTTCAGGATGGTTCCTGAGCTGGCGAAGCAGAAAATTGCAGAGTAAGTTAGATCTGTCTGATCATTGTGGTAGGGGATGCTTGGCCAGGCTAGGGGGCGGGGGGAGGGGGCGATTTAGGTTAGGGGAGATTGTCCCGAGAACAAAGTATCGCACCGGAGCGGGCGGGGTGCGACAACTCACTTCAAGTATCCCATGAGCGCCGCGACGAAATCTGTCAATGTACTCATGGATGTAACAATGTAGCGCGATGGTAGGCGACAGACCCTGGGCTCCCGTCCTAGCTGGCGCAGTGCGTGGCCGTGCTGCCCCCGAGGAACCCGCTGCCCCCGCTCCCCCCGCAGCGCCCGCCCCACCTGCCGCCCCTGCCACCCAACAGCTGCAGGAGTTCCGGCAGGTGCGTGCTGAGCAGGACGCTGCGTTCGAAGAAACCCTCGCAGCAGACCGCGAACGGGACCGGCAACGCTAGCAAGCCGAGGCCCAGAAGAGGGAGGAAGCGGCTGCAGCAGACAGAGTTCAGGAGGCTCTGACTGCTCGCCGCGCTGCAGCTGTCGCGGCTCTGGGGGCGCAGGAGGACGTCGGCCAGAATTTCTACCTAGTGGCCTTCCGCTTCCCATCTGGGAGGCGGTAGCAAAACAGATTTCTTCCTGGTGCACTTATTACAAGCCTCCGGACAGCAGTGGAAGCCCAGGAGGAGGCGCCATGTGGGTTCAGGCTGCGCTCGTTGTCAAACAGGACAAAAATCCAGCCGGAGAACGTCGAGATAACCGTGGCGGACATCTTCACTGTGGACCGGCGCGTTGTCGTCCATGTGGAGGGATGCGGGGTGGGGCGTCGTGCACAAGCTTCATATAACACAGGTCCAAGTGTGTGCCATTATTATTGCTATTGAATAAGTAGAGGGAAAAATGGAAACTAGCTGGTTAAATTGTAAGGTACGCCGGACGCAGGGCGACCGGCGATCCTTGAGTCTTTGAATATCCCGCCGTGTCAGGCCAGACGCAAGGGCCAGCGCGTTGGAGCAAAACTGCATAGTTCAGCAGAATAGGGATGGACACACGGCGCAGCCGTGTGGAGCAGAGTTAGTGACGTATCAGCCGCCGAGACTGTCGGACGAGGCGGGCAACCCGTATCTCCAGTAGAGTGTTTGTGAACCCACTGTCTTAAGACTGTTAACACCGCAAAGCTCAACTGTAAACTACTGTGAACTGTGAACCACCGATTGCAACTGAAATACAAGTGCTTTGGACATCATTATATCCTTTGTTCGTCTTTCGGATCGACTGTTCATATTGAACGTTACATAGTGCATCGGCTCGGACCTACGAAGGCCTGAAATATGTCCCGCAAGGCGAGCAGCCAGATAAATACTGAAGTGAAGAAGACGAATGGAATTTTCAAAATTTTGAGTGAAGCTTTGTTGAAGACGAAAAAACATGCAAGAGTTCTGAGGAAGATATTGGCAGCGTACTTAAAGGAACACTGGGAGAAGTTGTACCCGCATTGGAAAGAAACCCGTGGAAATGAATTGGCCAGTGAGTGCTGCAAGAAGTTAGCGGAAGGAGAGTGCAATTGGCCTGTTGCAGTGAATGTTGCGGCAAATTTATTTAAGACGCAGATATCAGTGAGTCGTAATGGTGAAAAAGAAATTTGTTTTGGGCCTGGCAGTGCAGAAGTTTCAATCAGACTTTTGACGGAATTTAATCAAGAAACGAGTGAACCCAGATATGAATTACTCAAAGACAATGTAGAAAATGACGCGGACGCAACAGAGGAAGAAAATTGTAAAAATTGTGTGAGTAATTTGGCTTCTGAAAATGAGAGAGAGATTTTCAAAAAGATGGCGCCGCGTGACCACTGTGAACCACCGATTGCAACTGAAATACAAGTGCTTTGGACATCATCAGATCCTTTGTTCGTCTTTCGGATCGACTGTTTATATTGAACGTTACAAAATAGTGCAAAGATAGATTTTTGAAAGACTCATAAATATGTTACGACTAAAGCAGGAGTCTATTTAATAATGTTTCCTGGTTTGTCCTACAATCTAGTTGTCAGAAAACATTGGCTCACTGTTATGCGTGAAAGATTTAAAAAATTGTGGCCAAGTTCCAATAAGCCAACAGTAAACTGCGGTTGATACCAGGTCAAGGACTACTTCGAAGTATTCTGGCAGTATTCTAACAAATAACAAAAAATCAACAAAAAAATGCAGGCAAATTAGAACTGATAACATAAATAAACTAATACCAAATAATCAACACATAATGCAAACAGATAGGAACTGATAACATAAATAAAATAATATCAACAAATCAGCTGATATATTGCAAAGAAATTAGAACTGATAACATAAATAAAATAATATCAACAAATCAGCTGATATATTGCAAAGAAATTAGAACTGATAACATAAAT
>NW_026267582.1:49128-53847 GCF_000697945.3 Frankliniella occidentalis | reverse complement strand
CCCCCCACGGAGGACTTCCAACGCCCCTACGTATTATACACTGTCAACAAATTAAACATTAGTATGTTACTCTAAAACTAGGTAGATGTACGCCAAACCACGTCTCGCGTAACAGGCTTCGCGATATCTCACGAAACACTGTTGCGCTGCGACGCGCCTGGCACACATCTACCTAGGCCTGCGGCGCTGACACCTGAGTCGGGAAGCGCAAAAATTTACACAAAGATACGGGCCTTCGGCCTGTCAACTTCCCGTCACTTCGACTAAGGATGCAGGGTGGTGCATTTTTTCGCTTATTTTCGTCTAAAACTCCCTGTGGCTCCTAAATGGTTAAAGATAGAGCCAAACGGACGGAATTTCCACCCAGAGGACTCTACTGTGATGAGTTACCCCTTTGGAAACTGTAAAAAAATATTTTTCAAAAAACGTCATTTTTTGGACCTGTTGTTTTTGATTTTTTTTAATCCAATTTTTCAGCTAGAATGCTCATCTTCGAACTCGATCTGTCTTTTTATGACACAAAATGACCCTGAAAATCCCAGGTCGCTAGCTCAATTCGTTCTCGAGTTATCGTGACGACAGTCAAACAGACACACACAGACAGACAGACAGACGCGATACTTTTTGATCATCACTGGAGTAATAGGCTTCGCTAATCGCTGAGCCAATCACGAATATCGTTTTCTGGGTGTGGAAATCTGCACCTGTCCTATTGGAATAACAGGAGCTCCCTGTAAGCATCAATTTTTTGTTGTGAAGGAATTCAACATAAGCAGTCAACAATTTTTGCCATTCGCTGATGTCCAGGCAAAGAAGCTATTGTACCAATTAATTGCTGATCCAAATTTCAAGCTTCCCGATGAGTGGTTTTTGAGTCTGAGGAGTGGGCAGGTGGATCCATTTGCTGCGCCTGTCTCACCCCCAGAATGTAATGAAGACTGTGATGTCACAGAGTCAAACAGCCCGGACCAAGAACTTAACCCTCCACTTGAGGTTGCAGGAGTCAGCAAAGAAACTGAAGCTGCACCCTCTGACATTGCTGAGAGAGTAGCTGTATGTCCTGATCAAGTTGATAATTTTCCAGACTTTTTAAAGCATAAATTAAACACAAGATGTGACTTTTACTTAACAGCTGTGGAAAAGATGATGGATCGCTTTGAAAATGAATGCAAAACAGACAGTGCTGCTGTTTCTGCCATCCATACATTCAACCGTCATAGCAACTCAAATGCTGTGCGCCAAGGAAATAACATCCCCATTCAAGTAACTGCACTTTCAAGGCAGAAGTTTTCACTAGGTGCGGCTAAGAATATGAAAATTACTGGACGTCCTTCCGACCGCATCAGGCTTGTAGGAGAACATGGACACTCAACAAAAACCTCTACCCCTAAGAATTTCACTGCTCCTCGCCCCATTTTAAAATTGCCCCACTGCATTAGTCAGCGGGTGGCTACATACGCTTACAGTACTCCCGAGTAGTGTAGTCAGTAATGATATTCTATTTTAATTCCTTGTGTTCATATCAGTCATCTGTGTTACAGTATTCGTAGACTTATGTATCACTATCTATTTATTTAAATGTTGCTAACAGTTTTGAAAACATGATTTGTTGAACATTGACACTTTGTTGTTTCACACTTTTGCTGTGTAAGGATTTAAATGTGTATTCTTGAAAGATTATTTACTCGTTTTTAATTTGTTAAAGAATTAAAAACAATTTTTTATATATTAAGACATATTTTAGTCTGTTTTTTCTGCTTTCCCTCCTTTGACCAGACTAGTTATTGTGCTTATTGGCAATAATAAAATTTTAAACAATTAATTTGGATTAACCATTACCATTAATCTTTATAACCATCATCCTTATTGTTTTGAATTGGAAAATTTAAATATCTAGGAGGTTTCAGAAACATGAGCATTCTTTTGGAATATATTTAATTCTAGGAAATAAAAACCCGTATTTTGTACATCACTAATCTGAAAAAAAAAACAAAAAAAAAAAACTCAATCAACATGTTTGTTACTCTCCTTCGGATTTGAGGTGTTTTTGGGACGACAAACTTAGTTTATTCTTCACTTTCAATTTGGCCTGTAATGCGGCATTCTATGTTTGGAGACTCTCTTTAACCTGAAAAATGAAGAACAGCAAGAAAAATATGATCCCATATTCTCTTCACTTAAAACAAATACTACTTAGAGTAAAATAACATACATTATCAGCATCTGCAAGTTTTTCCTTCATGTCCTGTTCAAACAGCTTGAAGGCATCTTCCCAATGATGTTTATCCTGTAACCAAGCAGATGAGTTGAATTATGCTCCATATTTGCTGCTAAAGAAAAGAAAATTTACCTACATTTTTAATAAGAGCACTTTTTCTTCCAAGTCGGTGCTTCGCAAGCTGAGTTCTACATTTTCTTCTCTCAGCTTATCAATTGTCTTGAAAACAAAGTATTTACTTTATAAATTCCTTGGTGACTAAATCCACCACATACCTAATTGGCAGTAAAAAATGTTTACGTACACTGTTTGCATCTGCAAGCTTTTCTACGAATGAAGCCTTTTCATTATTATTGTCGTCAGTAGCCTTTCTCTGAATTTCAAAAGCCTGTAATAATGCGCCGCGGCCTTCTCAGTCTTAAGAACTTCTATAGTCTAAAAAAGAGAAGAAAGTTCATCTCAAAAATTTCTAGAACTCTTATAACACACCAAGGTATACCAGGGTATGAGTAATAACATTACATTATTTGTTACAGTAAGATTTTCAGTCATTTCTTTTCTATAGACATCATTGGACGCTTTAGAGTTACCTAGATCCTGCAATTAAACAGCAACTCAGGGTAAATGGTGACGTTAAATAATACCTCAGTCTCATTGATGGCTCAAAAAACAAGGAATCACATACATTTCTTAATGCAAGCAGTTTTTCTTTGAAGTCTGCAATTTCTTGCATGAAAGATTTGTTCTCTCCTTCAAGCGTTGAAGTGGTACTAAAAGCATTTTTGCAAGCCACCAGATCTTCCATGCCCTATTACCAAAAATGCACTCAGGTCCTGTCCAAAATAAATTGTTTTTAAAAAAAATTATTACCATAATGAGTTTGCGGCGGGTGTGGTTTAGTGCAACACAAGAGTCGCAGAACCATTCTCCTTCCGGAACACCTGAAAGGAAATTAATTTCAAGTTTGGTAAAATATATATCTTACAAGTGTATTGACTTATTTAAAATTGTTACATATTATCAGTTAACAGATAAAGTTACATGGCTAAACAATGAACTCACATTCATCAGACACACCGACACCGACACACTCTCCATGAAACCAGTTCCAACAGAAATCACATTTTACCATAAATCTGAAATACAAACCATCTAAAAGAAACCTGAGCGAAACCAATGATAGGATAATATGAATTGATTGAGTGGAATTAATTTGCTCTATGGTTATAGGAAGCACATAATATGCACCTCTAGTCTGAAGGCTCTACCCGACAAGGGGAACACACTAAATTATTGGCCAAACTTATTTTTCACCATCGTCGGCCTTTCGGCAGACGCAATACAATTTTGTATCATTATCATCATCTTCGCATTTTTTCACTCGTTTCTTAGGACCCATTTAAACGGCTTGTCTTGAAATTGAGCACACGAAATAGTAACGTCAACTTTAACTTTTAAACCGCTTTGATAGCATAGGGGTGAAGGGCGATGGGATGGGCCCGCCCTCTATGTGCGGGAGGCGACAACTCGTATAGCCTCTCCGAGGTGCCGGCCTACGCGGCTTGGGTATGAAATCAAATAAATCTTGCGTGCTTTGCCGCTGTCGCCCCCGTTGCTGCGGCGGTAGTTTACGGCTGCGTTATGAGCGACACCACGCCGTCTCTGTTTCTTTCAAATGACCATCACTGCGATAGAAAAGGAGAGTGGTAGGCAGAGAGAAGTACGAAACGCGTCGACACGTCCGTCGGTCGTATGGAGGCCTTTCGGACCGTCCGGCTTATGCCCTTCCACTGACGCCAACTTGTCAACAAGAGAGCAGTTGTTGTGTGGCTGAGGGAGTGGAAGGAGCTACTGCACACCGCTACCACTGGTGACCGCCCGTGACCAGCGACCAGAGTGTGCCTCAACGACATTGTGCCTCATTCATCGAAAAGGATATTCGCACCAAAGCTCCAGCACGTCACCACAAGCACTTCCATTATGAGTGAAAGTGACCCTAAAGGAGTTCAGAACAATGGAGGAAAACCAGAGTCCGATCAACCAGATGTAAGTACTTGTCTAGCTAGTTTCGCGCGCAGCCATCTACTGGCTCAATATGAACGGTTTTTGAGACCCATGTTCGCGCATTTTGGGCGGACTGGGAGAAGCGGGGCGGAGTGGCTGCTGGAGTGTATCTGGGAACGTTCACATACAGAGTGGCACGTATGCGTCGTGGCCTAGGGAAGGCCGTTTTGAGTACCGGGCAAAACCTATCGACTTCCACTATACACAGTGCGAAGGAGGGCAAGTAACTCAGCACCCAGACTAAAATTCCCACATAGCATCCCACAAGAAGTCCCTTCCCGCAGGTTCTTGTAGGTTTTTGGCGTGGGACATTTTTCCCACAGGTTGCATTTTCCCACATGAAAAATATTTCCCACAGGACGAAATCCTACATAAAAAATAGCAGGTACCACTCCTTTTGGCTACAAACGAGTACCAGAATACTGTTCAAAATGTTC
>NW_026267582.1:48268-48811 GCF_000697945.3 Frankliniella occidentalis | reverse complement strand
TTTTATTAATTTATGAGTCACTAAGAAGGTATTTTTAAAGAATGGGAATGTTCAAATGTTCAGTTTGGCCTGCTTGTTCCTCATAAGTTACAAACAATGACTACGATTTGTCTCAACATATGCTTCCACAGTTTTAGTTTCAAGTTTGTCTCATTTGTATGTCATTTGTCAAAGTCATTGAATTTTGCATATAGATTATAGATATTTTATACCATGACACCTGTCTAGTCATAGGTTGACAATGTTACTTATGTAACTTGTTTAGTTTGAGACTGTCTTTATAGATAATTGTATATTTCCTTATGGCGGTCTTTGCTATCCTTTTCGACGTAGACGTCCCGCCGCCTGTGCAGGAGGCCTTTCACATAAACTTGCAGCTATGATGGTGTTAGTCTGCTCCTCTTAAAATGTGCGAACTGACAAGACGTATGCTCACCACATGCACAATACACAACACACACACATTACATCACAATTTATCGGACGCCATCGGACACTGCACAGCTCTCTTCACAACTTAACTCATCCGATAACAACCCCCCC
>NW_026267582.1:38213-38863 GCF_000697945.3 Frankliniella occidentalis | reverse complement strand
AAAATTTCCACAGGAAATACCTCCCACAATCTTGTGGGACATGTAGGATTTTTTGTCTGGGCAGTCCCGAACTAGAATCTCAGAGAGGCTTTAGAGGAGGATTTTGATATGGTTGGCCTTGGTACACTAGCTGAAGATGGTAAAGGATACTCTCTACTCTTGATATCTCTTCATACCCGGAAATATATTTCAAGTGATATTAAAATCTTTCATTTTCCCATTTACAGCCATATTAAACGAAAGACGATTTCCCTTCACCGTCTTTCCATATTAAAAATATCTCGAGCATGGGACCCCTACTCAACAGGTATGCAGTTTCTCCAGACGTAATCAACTAAATTATGCTTACCTGTTTACCTCATGAAATTTATTATTTGCATTTATATTTTCAGGTACCTTTAGGACCCCAGTCTATTAGTCATTTGCCAGTGCAGGTGGAAGTGAATCTTTGGTAGTAGCAAAAGAGCCTCAGCATAGAGGCCTTCGGGTGCCACCTAATAACCTAAATGCAGTGTTCCCTCAGTAGCTAGTAAATTATGTTCTTCAGAACGCAATACCTTATAACATGATGGACCATGTGTCAGGCACAGTTGTGCCTGAGTGCCTCTTCAATGGAGTAAGAGGTGACAGATGTTAAATTTTAATAGTAT
>NW_026267582.1:24100-32383 GCF_000697945.3 Frankliniella occidentalis | reverse complement strand
TTGGGAGGGGGGCGGGAGTGTCCCCGCGCACGGCGCGTTCTGTCGCCGCGCCCGCCCGCACAAATGTTGCCTTTCTGCGGGAAACTGGAGGCTCCCTGATCAGGGCGACGTCTCAGGCATGTTGCCCTCACCAGAGCATCTTTTTGTACAAATACCCCGGCCGACACAAAAGTTGCCTTTAGGAATCACAGTGTAGGTGGTCCACGTGCAACCGATGGTGTCATCAACCTGGTTGCCGGGCGAGGTAGCGTCAATGCTCGACGGCTGAGCGGTGTCGAGTGTCGGGTTCGCTCGGGTTCGAGCGTTCTGTCACCCGATACCGCGCATGTGGTCTGTAGGTACGAAGCAATGACCAGTGACGTCATGCTTTGCTCGTGCTGCTATGAGCCGGACGACCTGGAAGAAATAACAAAGATTAATTGGGACAATCCTTAAGAAATGACACCAACTAACTCTACCTTTCCAATTAAAATTAAAATCAATGGGAGAAAATTAGTTGCTTTTATTGATGAGCATGCAGAGTGTTCCGTCATAGCACCCCTACCCTGGTTAGAGGATGAGAGAGT
Organism: Frankliniella occidentalis; assembly: GCF_000697945.3. Taxonomy (NCBI): domain Eukaryota; kingdom Metazoa; phylum Arthropoda; class Insecta; order Thysanoptera; family Thripidae; genus Frankliniella; species Frankliniella occidentalis. Next base: position 31,817 of record NW_026267582.1, on the reverse strand, counting down.
CCAATTAATGAGAGGGGAAGTCAAGTACTTAGATCAAATTCGACCAATAACTGGGATCTTTAACATCACCGCACACTACCGCTGGGTGGTTGAGGGGGTGCCCTTGCGAGGTTTTCGCGGGGTGGCCATACTCATTTGACAAGACCTCCCGGCCTTGCTCCTTGTGAAGTATGCGGTAGTAGCTCGTGATGTCATGTCAATGGAGGTAATGTTTCATGAGGTACCTTTCTCCATCATAGCTGCACATGTGCCGTCTGACATCAACCCGAGGCAAAGGGCGGTGGTTGCAACGGTGGTTCCGACAGTGGCTGCCCAACCTCCTGCCAATTGGAAAATTTTGGCTGGAGACTTCAACGCCCACCTGGGCTCCTTGGACAGAAATGGCCCAAATGATATGCTCGGCCCGGTAACGCCGTATGAGAGGAGCAACGGGTTTGGCGCGGCTTCTCTGATGACAACTCGGCTGCATCGATTGAGGATTGTCATGACTTCGGCGTGGGCCAGAGGGTGCCGCACCACCTGGAGGAGAGGAGGGCTAGATGGGAGGGCTGGGGCACCGACAGCGCAACTGGACCATATCTGCACTAATTATCCCAATGTGCACAGGACGCAAGCCAACTTCACCTAGTGGGTCCGCTCGGATCACAGAGTGGTCTACGCCTCATTGGCGCTACCGCGGCCCGTGCAACAACCACCCCGCCCGCCGGGGGCGCCAAGGGAAGACCTGCCGCTCCAAGACCGCGCGGCAAGGAGGCCCAGGATGCCATGGGCTTTGTCACGCCTCAACGAGGACGAGGTGCTTCAGACTCTGTACCAAGAGACTTTGGCACAGGCGCTGATGGACCTGGAGACCAGGGTTGGGGCCCTCACGTGGCAACAGGTAGCAGACCGAGGGGGCCACCACTCTCTCTTTGGATGTACACATGATTGCAAAGATTGCGTGATTTCACATGATTTCACGGAATTCGCATATTATTTTAGAAGTTTTCACGATAAAACCTGCCGGCAGATTATGTCTGATTTGAAGGATTACAGATGATTTCAGCGGATTTTACCGTATTTCGGCGGATTTCACAAGATTCCGGCGGATTTTACGTGATTCCGGCGATTTTTACACGACCTTCTAAGGATTTCAGACTAAAATTTGCTGGCAGATTACGCATGATTTCATGATTGCAGGTTGATTTCAAATTATTTCGGGAGGATTTCAGGGAGGGCGTACACATGATTTCAGGAGTGGCGGCCCCCTCGTAGCAGACGCTATGGGAACGGCGGGGAACAAGCAGCTACGGCTCCCTGCATCCCCCATGACCCTCAGGCTTCAGGCGGAGGGCAGCCGGCAACAACAGAAGGCATACAATCTCACCCTCCGTGAGCCAGGGGTTCACTTAGCTGCCCAACTGTTGCGAGAGGCAACATTTGCAAAGGCGAAGAGGGGGCATGATGAGAAGGTGGACAGTTTTTTTTAAAAGGAGATACAGGGTACTCGCCCTGCCAATGTGTACACACATGCAGACAGCTGTTTGCCTAGTTGGCAGCCGGAATTACATAACGTGTTTTGTTTTTTTTGACTTTTGCCTATGATGCTGATAAATGTTATCGATTAGCGTTAGGCCATCAATAACACTCAATATTTGCTACGTTCTCGCACAAACCAGGTCGCCGTTTGACGAATATGAGGACCGCTACAGCAAAAATACTGGTTTTCACTTGAGACGTTACGCCCACCGTAACGTGATGCCGCGCGGTACCGGCGACATAACAAACTTCAAGTACTTACTCTAGGGTGTCTGTGGACAGGAAGCCCCCGGCCTCGGCCTGCCGGACAATCCTGTCGGGTGTAAATTGGCACGGAAGTGACAAAGGCCTAAAATCCATTCTTGCGCATGGTTCCCGACATTGCAGCGACCTCCGCGCAACGTCGTTGGAAACTCCTCGACGTGTATTTTCATTTCAGCTGCGCTACGAATAGATCGGTGGCTTCACTCCTAAAAAAATGGAACGCCCTAGCCGGCAGCCCGGGCCGAAGACGAACAGCCGACCAACCGGACACAGAGCCACACTGGTAAAACAAAGGTGCGATATCCTTCCTTTCCAGGCGTGCTAAACCCGTTTTGGGGGTTTGCCTCGACGCGTCCTGCCTCCTTCGATCTCTGGACCCTTTTCCCTGCCACCGAGCTCCACCTCTGTCTCTTCCACTTGCGGCAGGCAGCTTTCCGCAAAATTCAAAGTCGCGGCCTGCAACCCGCCTACCAAGATGACAATGAAACGGCGAGGACGACATTTCGTGAGGTGGTGGGTCTCGCTTTCGTTCCAACGGAAGTTGTTGAGGAAGCCTTCAATGAGGCAAAGGCTGCGGCGCCGAGGTCAATGCGAGACTTCGTCAAGTACTTCGAAGAGACCTACGTACTTGGGAAGCGCGCGTGCAATCGACGCCAGCGCCGGCCACCCCGCTACTTGCCAGCGTTGTGGAACCAGCACCAAGCTGCCCGAGACAATGGGACGAGGACCAACAACCAGACTGAGGGTTGGCATGATCGGTTTCAGTTGGTTGTGGGAAAGATCCACCCCACAGTGTCCAAGATAATCGAGGAGTTCAAGAAAGAATAGGCCGACACTCTGGTCATGCTGAACGAGATAGATGCACACAGTAAATGTCGAGGAACAATTTTGTCCATGGTCAACGTACAATTATTTTGTCTCCGGACTGGATGCGTTCTTACGCGCATCTTTCAAGATGCAATTCGGTACCTCCTATCAATATGCGCTTATAATTCTTTAGGTAAAACGTAATCGCTCATCACCTCGGGTTCTACACAGAACCGCTTACCTGCGCGAGCCCTGCACAGAACCGCTCATCTGCTTGCGGCCGGGGCGCTGGTTAGGTTATGTTGCTCCTCGTATTTACTATAATATCACCCAATATCGGAGGTTCTTACGGGCTATAGCAGTTTAAATATGATGTTCCAGTACAGACAAAAGAGCATGCTGCATTTTTTTGTTTCTAAATTGAAGCTCAGCACCTAGGAACATCCATCGAAATCTGGGAATCACCCGCCCGTATTTCAGAAAGATGAGCGGTTCTGTGTAGGACCCGCGCAGATGAGCGGTTCTATTTAGAGCCCTTACTAATAAGCGGGTTTGTTTGGACTGAAAACAAATAAGCGCATGTTGATAGGAGGTACCGAATTTTGTCCAAAAACAACGAACAAATTTGTAATTTTCTGTTGAGGACAATATTGCATCTTAAAGAGGACAAATTTGTCACTTTTCTAAAATCGACACGGATGACAATGAGCGTCGATTCCATCCCACTGTCACAGCTAAGAACACTTCAAAATACAAATAAATCTTAAATCACACTCGATGCAAGTTCTTGTCGCTATGTTTACTGAAAACTGTTAATAGCAATTTGCGTCTGGCAGGTCTGGCGTCTGCTTGATTTCTTTTTCTTGATTTCTTGCCCCTCATACTGTGGATAAGTGTTATGTTCTGCAAATTGCTAAACGCCATTATAGGCAGGGTCGTTGTTGACAATATACAGTAAACACAGATGACATTTTGGCTCAACCTACTGATATAAACAGATATAAAAGAAGTATGGCAATTCCGGACATTGATGTAACCGAATTGAAAAAGGAGAAGTGGTCTAAAAACAACCAGAGTGTGAGTGAAAAAAGGTACTATGTAACACAAAATGTGAAAATAAGTGCGGACTTCCAAAACGCACAGAACTTCCTCCATGGAACCACCTCTATTTGTGTGATTCTCCCAACCACACAAACCCATGCAAGCACATTTTCAAGGTTTATTTCATGCGGCATACCGCTCCTACTCTCAGGAAACCAGAAAAAAACAACAGTGGGTAATCAACTGGTTTGTTCAAACAGATCAGAGAGAAAATTGTGCCCCTGAGTAAGTTCCTCTATTTTATCTATCCATTATGTTTCAGCTTCTTCCCAAGGTCGAGGAAAACTACACACTGTTGATGATTCGAAAGTCCAGTTTATTTTGTCACCAGCTCAAAGGATACAAGGGAGACCCAGCTCCTTCAAGACAAGTGAGTTTACCTATAACTTAAATGTTTGAAACAATTAATTGCAACTGTCTGCATTTGTGTGTAACATCATTGACATAATATCACACAAGAAACGTCAATAAGAAATCAAAGAAAGTAAAGCTTGATAATTCAAGCCAGAGCCAGGGCAGCATCTTGCTCAATAACAGTGATCAGTGATCTTCCTCTCCTGTGTGTAGGCAATGTACCTGTAAGTTCGATTGATTGAATACCATAATCATTGTAAGTTGTAAGGTAAACCTTTTTGTAACAATATTTCATGTCCTTTTTTGCATTATTCTAGTCCTAGACCGGAGAGAAATCTCTTAACAGTGACAAAAAAACCACCTTCAACTGAAAATGACTGTCTCAGTAAAAGTGATAAGGCCATTTCTGAGCCTACAACACAGCAATTCAACAGTCCTCCAACAATTAAAGATAACATTGACATTGAAAGTGCTGAGGCCAGTGTTGTGGGCTAATACCGCAGCAAGTTGATGGAAAACACAAAGTTGGGAAGAAAGCAGATATGCGTACTTCAATCGTCCTACATCAACTGCTGAGGAGTTTACTAGCCCTATTTGAGGCAACAAGACAGGTAATGCCCCAATTCCTAATTGATTTCATGCTAGGGTTATACTGCTTTAACAACTCATTTATAATATGGCCACTTTGCAATGTCTAACTGCTCTTATATTTTGCGTAGTCCAAGGTCCCTGACCGGTGAAAAATCGTTTACAACTTGTAAAGAAGCAAATGAACTGAAAGTCACTCTCATGGGTTAAACTGCTTACCCTACAACACAACAGGTCAACACACCATCAGCAAGTTCAGGTAATGTTTTCATTAAGGCTTCAAAGGCAATTTGCGAGCCTACCCCACAGAAAAGAGATGGAAAGGACAAAGTTCGAGAGAAAGCAGATATGCTCAATTCATTGAATCATCCTACATCAACTGCTGAGGAGTTTACTAGCCCCATTTTAGGCAACAAAACAGGTATTATGCCCTAATTCCTAATTGAATTCATGCTAAGGTTACACTGCTTTAACAAATTATATATAATATGGCCACTTTGCAATGTCTTACTGCTCTTATATTTTGCGTAGTCCTAGGTCCCTGACTGGTGAAAAATCATTTACAACTAGTAAAGAAGCCATCAACTGAGAGTGACTCCCTCATGAGTAAAACTGCTAAGCCTACAACACAACAGGCCCACGCACCATCAGCAACTTCAGATAATGTTGTCACTGAAGCTTCAATGGCAGTTTGTGATCCTACACCACAGGGAAGTGATGGAAAAATCAAAGTTGGAGAGAATGCTGGTATGCCTTATTCATTCAATTTATATGACCATCTTTTATTGTATTTCATACCACATTTTGTTCTGCACTCTAAGAATGTTTTGTTATTTGGTTTTATGCAATTACTTTTATCATTATTCGCAACAATCCACTTATTTTACAGTTTTCAGAACGTGGTGTAAATGTTTGTTAAGTCCACAAACATGTTGGAAATTTCTTGAGTGGATACTTCATTAGTTGAACAAATTTGTAACGAATTTTGAAATAAATTAATAACCGAGCAAACACTCGATAAAACCATCACTTCTGAAGTAGGTCTGCATGTCTCGTAAAATGATAATAGAAGTTCCCACACAGCTTATGACCTCAAAGATGAACGATCTGAAAAAAAGGAAACAGTTAGGGATATGTGTGTGTGCGCACAGTTTTAAATGCAATGCAAAAAGCCAGATCAACAATAGTGGCCAGATGCAGAGAAGAGGCTAGGGCGTTTAACCTTACCTACGGTGCCAGAACATGTCTGCCCCTCTATTCAATGCCAAGGCAGTAGCCAAGCAAATAAAAATCAGGCATAATGACCTGCGATTGAAAATTCAATTTGAATACACTTCCTGTCCCGTTCCTGCCAGGGCGAGAGAAGAACAAAAACTCTGGAAATGGCATGAGCAGTGTGACGCCCGAAAGAGGCACGTATGCGCGTATGATCAATTTACGCATTGAAAACCGTTGAGTTAGTTGTTTAAAATGTATTTCGAGTAATTTTATAATACGACAATGGTACATGAGTAATAACAGAGGTCGTAATCGGCGTTCACGTCTCTTCCGGGCGACGAACTTCTCATACTGCTTCCGGAGCTTTTGTTCTTCTCTCGCCATGGCAGGCACGGGACAGGTAGTCTATTGACATTGATGGATTTGTCGTTTATGCAATAATTCCATTCGAATTTTGACAGACTAACGAATGGATTAGCTTCGGACCAAAAAATACGTAATAGCATTTCGCGAGGGCAAGGGCACCTATTACAGTGCGGTACCTGGGGGAGACGAGAAGAAGATTTCTTCCAACCGGACAACCACAAAGCTCCAAGTTCATGTCAACAACATACTTGGTTTTCTTTGTTAAATTTTCAACAATGTAAAAGTTTTTCTCAGAAGTTGCTGAACAGATGAGGTCAGACAATTTCTCTGGTCTTGTGAAATGTTTTGATTTGTAGAAGTTCTCAATGTGGTTCGATGCCTCCTAACGACAAAGTCCGATGTATTGCGCTCCGGTTACACAAAGTTCGATCTGTTTCGCTCCGGTTACACAAAGTCCGATGTGTTGCGCTCCCGTTACACAAAGTTTGATCTGTTCCGCTCCCGTTACACAAAGTTCGATCTGCTTTCCGTCGTGCTCTGCATCGCGGTCTTATTATGTTTATATTTTCGCTAACATTGCCGGTAGCAGTAAAAGCTGCTGTCTGTTGCTAAAAGATTGAAGAACAACAAACTCTAAAGGAAAAATTGAATGCCACAACAACAAAACTGCGGTAGCGCTCTAGACTCGGGTCTTCCGATAGCGGCCAAAAGCAGATCGAACTTTGTGTAACAGGAGCGGAACAGATCGAACTTTGAGTAACGGGAGCGCAACACATCGGACTTTGTGTAACCGGAGGTAAACAGATCGAATTTTGTGTAACGGGAGCGCAATACATCGGACTTACTCTATCATAGAGGTCGATTACATGTTTCTTTAGGATGGAATTAGATGATACCTCTGAATATTCAAGAATCTTTGAATATGACTCCATAAACTCCTTCTCTTCCTCAACATAACACCAATCCCTAAAGAGATTAAAAATGTGCAGTTGATCATTGGTGCTTACTTTGTGTTCAGATAGGGTAACATATTTCCAGAAAGCTTGTAAAATGCGAAATAAGTAGAGCAACAGAATATCGTCAGGAAAAACATTCATGATACCATTTCGCTCAGCTGTAGAATCATCCGTCATGAATATTTCTGGGCCTTTAGAACCTCGCCCATAAAACCCATTAGAAGGCACTATTGTCATCGGTAGCTTTAATCCTATGGTGACCATTTCTTCAGATTCAGAGCTGGTAAGTATTAAGCCGACTGGCAAGGCTCCAGCAACACTAGGAGAAAGGATCACAAAGATCCTGTTATTTTGTCAATCCATGCATCCTCCAGCATCCATAAATACCATCTCACTACACGTTTTCAGGTTCAGGTGAACCCTTTTCATGAATGGAGTGCAGATTGCTACAACTACATCACTGTCTGTTTTTTCAACTGCTGCACAAACAGATCCACAGTCTGTATTATACTTGTTAAGGGGGCAGTAGCACTTCGAGACGGATC
>NW_026267582.1:20219-24050 GCF_000697945.3 Frankliniella occidentalis | reverse complement strand
CCCCCCCCTTACCAACACCACCACTAAGTACAAATAGAGTTAATATCTTTAGTTTAGGAAAAATGACTTACTCAAAACTGCTTACAAGCGAAGCAGTTAATTTGAGACAGAAAGTCAGCGATGCGTCTCGATATAAGCCTTATGTGCTAACCATGAACACCCGGTTGAAGGAGGCCGTTCCTCCATCCGTTGTGTCGTATATCAAATGGCCCGCAGATCCCAATGAATCCCTAGACATGGCTATGAAGGTCTTGGTCTTGGTCTTACATGGGCAACCTAACAGGGAAAAACCTAGACCCCGATGCGAGGTTCACCCTGATGCTCAGCCTTGTTATTGGGACTTATCCTTCCCTCTTCGTGCCATTTAAGACTGGGGCGGAAGAAATAGGATTCAAGCTTTTCGAGGCCAGTTATTTGATTGTTTTAGGACTGCGAGCTGAACACGCCGAGGAACAAATGGATGCTTGGTGGGAAGGATGTAACTTCACTGGAGCGGCCATGAAGTGTGTCGTTGCCGTGATAGCAATCCTCCTCGGGAAAAGGATTTACATCTACATCTGAAGCCTCCATTAAGTGGGTCAAATCAAGACTAATAGTTATATCCGCTGTGATGTTTTACGGCAAACCTGAAAGCTTAAATAGCAAATTCCCTCAGGTGGAGTATTGCGCAGCCTTCAATCAAGGGTGGGCGGGGCTGTGGAAAGCAAGACGAAATATGGTTCTTTCTCTATTAGCGGAACGTGGTAATCAACTAAACCGATCTCGGAGTTGGATATCACTGATATGACAAAGGAGCTAAGTCCGTACCAGGACGTTTCGTCCAATATTTTTGGTCCAATGTTAGTTTGCCCTAAACTTTACGCCCAGCGTAACCTCAGTCCAGTGTTGTGCGTCCAGAGTAACCTCAGTCCAAAATATAAATTTTCCCGTTTTGGTCCTTGTTTGAAGTACTTTGCGGTGCCGGTGGGGCGGGGAGAGGTGGTGGAGGGCGCGACTTGCATTGTTGGGAGTAGCTAGGAAATAAAAGGAGGGAAGGAGACCCTCACCACCCTCACTCATACACCATGATGGAGCCCGAAGAGCATGAGCTCACCATGCACAAGACTAAGAGAGGGCGCGACTGTGTAGGATATAAGGGATACGTGTACCACTACCACAGTTCGAACCCGAAAAGGACAAGAACGTACTGGCTTGGCCTGGCCTTTGTGCCTCTCGCGAACGTTGAGATCCGTTTCGAAGAAACCAAGAGAGATATGCATCGGGACATGGAACCAGTTGTCAAACACTTAGAGAAGACCTACATACGCGGGGAAACTCCCCCACGAAGAGCTACTCGCAGCAGAGCTCCTCCTGCCCCCGTTGCTCCCCGGTTCCCGCCTCCGACGTGGAACGTCTACGACTTGGTGCGGGACGGCCAGCAGCGCTCAAACAACAATGTCGAGGGGTGGCACGGGCACGGCCACTTCCAACGCATGGTGGTGGCGCACCACATGAACCTGTGGCGCTTCCTTGGATAGTTGCAGAAAGAGCAGCACGACCAGGAGCTCAAGCGAAATCAGCTTCTTGGTAAGTGAGGGCAAAGGATTTGTTCGCGAATTTCGGGCGTATATCTAGTGTTTTATGTTTTTGGTCCTTTATGATTTCAGGCGGCCAAAGGATCAAAGATCCGCTGCCAGCCATCCAGAAGCGGAACCACGGCATGATCGAGCGGATGGTTGACCAGTACGACTTGTACATCAGGGAGGGGCGCCTGGGCGAGTACCTGAGGGACATTTCGTACCGCCTAAAAGTCAACACAGCTGTTCTTCCAGACGACAGCGACGAAGAAGAATGAGAAATGACAAAGATATGATGTGTGGAATAAATAAAATGTGGACAAACTGGACATAGAATATTGGACACAAAATTTTGGACATAGGAATATAGGACATTGTAAAAGGGGACATATGGTTAGGGGACAAACAGTCGTGGACGAATGGGCATTGGACGAAACGTCCTAGGGCCCTTAAGTCCAGTTCAGCTAATTTTTCAGAAGATCCAAAAGTGTGTCTAATTCTAGTCTGCCTGCTACAGTTTTGAAGCTAGATTACTATTTCCTTCACAGAATGTTTTGTTGAAGGATGCTTTACATCTCTGCGAAACATATGTAGCTCTATCTCAATTAGAACAGGTTTTAGTGTGACTTACGTGTTTTGACACCCCCTTGTGGATCTGACAAAAGAACGTAAGTGCATGCATGAGCTGACAAAGGACCATAAGTCCACCTGTGGGATCTGACAAAGGAACGTAAGTCCACCAGTGGGATTTGACAGAGGAACATAGGTCCAGGTGTAGTTTCACAAAGGAACATAAGTCCAACAGCAAGATTCGACAAAGGAACATAAGTCCAGGTGTACCTTCACAAAGGAACATGTCCACCAACAAGATTTGACAGAGGATCATAAGTCCGCACGATAAATCAAGAAGGAATTAGGACAGCGATCTGAGAATTTCAGGGCCGTTTTGTATCATAAAAAATACAGATCGAGTTCAATGATGACATTCTCGTTCAAAAATTGACTTTTTAAAAATCGAAAACTACAAGTCATACAATGTATTTCTTTCGAATATTTTTACGGGTGCCTACGGGGTAACTCGTCAAAATAGAGCCCTTTGGGTGAACATTTCGTCCGTTGTGCTCTATCTCCTACCGTTTGTGTGCTAGAGGGCATTTCTTGACCAAAATGACTTGGACTTATGTTCCTCTGTCAAAGCTTGTTTGTGGACTTATGTTCCTTTGTGAAGCTACACCTGGACTTATGTTTCTTTGTGAAGCTACATCTGGACTTATGTTCCTTTGTCAAATCCCACTGGTGGACTTAGGTTCCTTTGTCAGCTCATGCATGGACTTATGTTCCTTTGTGAAGCTACACCTGGACTTATGTTTCTTTGTGAAGCTACATCTGGACTTATGTTCCTTTGTCAAATCCCACTGGTGGACTTAGGTTCCTTTGTCAGCTCATGCATGGACTTATGTTCCTTTGTGACTTTTCATACAGGTCAAACGGTTCAAGATATCAACATGCCGTTTGGCTGGCATGATTGTTACCATGTACACATCATTTCGCACCCAAAAAGTGAAAATCACCCAGAGGTAGACTTAAGCTCCTTTGTCATATCATCAGTGATATGTAAGATGCTAGCGTACTCAGAAGCTTCCCACATGTCGGTCATTATCGAACAACTTGTTATTGAACATCCCGAACTAACCTGGATGTCTGAGATGGCTGCGGAGCCGCAGATTCAGGCGGCTGCAGATACGTTAAGTATAGGTATTAGAATTAAAAGGGATTATAATGAGTATACATTTAAGTGAAAAGGCCCAACCGAGATATATGTCGCAATGAGACATTCTGGAGAGTTTGATCGGGGACACTTTGACCCCCTGATTCCGAGACAGATTTTTGATGCATTGTCAAGTAGCTCGAATGATGATAAGAGTAATAATAAGAGAAGAAATGGTAAAATGAACTTTAATGTCAATGGTACTTGTAAGGTGGCGGTGGTTGAACCTAAGGGTAATGACACCGCTGCTTGCAGGAGGGACCAGGCGCGGCACTGTGGGACTCCAAGTCCAGACAGGATGGATTCCGATTTCCAGTGGAAAAGTCTCCACAGAACTAATCGGAACGGGACATTTGACACGTCCCGAGCGCGAACTGACGTAGGAGTGTTTTCTGCGCAGCGGACGGGAAGTGTCGTGGGAACGTCGAAGCATCGATTGGACTACACTGTAATTCCTAAAGGCAACTTTTTCAGCGGTTGCCTTTGTTGTTACTCCCCAGGCAGTGA
>NW_026267582.1:2047-7934 GCF_000697945.3 Frankliniella occidentalis | reverse complement strand
AGCAGGGTTGTTAACGATACAAAAAAAAAGTAACGCGTTACGTTACGATAATTTTTGGACTGAGTTATCGTATCGCGTTACGATACACGTCTGATCAAAAAAGTAACGCGTTACGTTACGTGTATCGTCGTAACGTCGTTACGATACAGTCTCAAACAGAAAAAAAAGCTTTTAAAAAAGGAAATTAGTGTGGCGGTATTAAAAGACTAAGAATCATGAAAATAATGAGTTTTATTGTAGAAATTAAATACATTGAATTTGTATCAAAAATTTAGCTAAATCTTATAGCTAAGGGTTTTAAACTACATCCAGTAATCAAAATTAGCCTTGAGCATAACCTCGTCTCGAAAAGTCTTATCTGCGAGCTGAGTACGTTTGCATGAAAAATTATTACCACAAATCGAAAAGAATCTCTCGACTCCGCCACTTGATGGCAGTGCAGTGTTGTACCTTAGAAATAGCTTGGAGAGACGGGGAAATTCTCGTTTACCATTAGCCCCTTTAGCGAAGCATGATTTTACGGCGTCTCGTCTAGGGCCTGTGGAGAAGTATCTCTCCACCTCTTGCTCCGCCGTTTCGGCTGTCCCTTCAGCTGCGGGCTCAACAGAATCAAACTCAAAGAAGGAGTCGTCCGAGCCCACATCCATTGCGGCCGGTGTGTCGACCGCCTCCGCGTCCGCGTCGTCCTCTTGTGTGGGGTCCGCTTCACCTTCACCAGCGTCAGCAACAGTGTCCTTTTAGAAAATTAAGGATATCATAAGTAAAGCGGATATGCACGTCCTCACGAAAGTGAAAGAATAAACTCAGTTGTCGCTTTGTGAAATAATTCCCACCGTTACCTGTGCCTGAGAACCAGCGTTATCGTCGTCCTCCACAGAGAGTGAGGAAGCCTTCTCGATGAGGACCTTCTTGAGGTTCTGGCGCATCACGGGGTCCTTCTGCCAGTTGAGTTTAAATTGAGGGAGGAGGGCTGCTGCGAGCTGGAGGTCCTCCTGCTCCAAATACTGTTGGAACCTTCTTGGCCCGCGGATGGCAGTAATCAGCGTCCGCGCCAGGACGTCGCAGTAACGCAGGTCTTTTCCGTTCATCTTGCGTCGCATGGTCAGTTGGGCCTCCAAACGCAGGATAGTAGGAATTATGTAGCCTACGTACATATCTTTGTCACGTTGCAAGATGTCTAATGCCGCCGCCACGGGGTGCATCACCCATACATATTCTCTCAAAAATTTTATCTCACTTTGAGTGAGTCGGTCTAAACCCGCTTTGTCCAGAGTAGTATTAAATTTGTCTTCATCGGCATCAATAAGGGAAATAATCTACAAAAATCAAAAATGGCATTTGTAAGGTTTTAGGAATAAAAAAGCATTGTTTGGACCAAACCATTGGTGCGATGGCAACTGGTGATAAAATTACCTGCGACTTTGCGTCAAACACTGAGTTCCACCTCGTATCCCCGGGCACCTGGAGCTTGACACCTAGGCCATCCTTGATTGCATCGGCAACAAGGTCAGACCTATTTTGCCGTCGCCACCATACTTTGAGCTTGTCGTAGGTAGACTCGTGGATTTTCTTGTATGCTACGTTGGCGTCAAGGGCTGCTTTGACGTCCTGTGTGGCTACGAGGTTAAGTATGTGAGACGCACATCTCTGATGCGCCGGTAGCACGGTGCCATCGTCGTCGGTGTCGGCAAAATCTAAAGCTTCATCCACGGAAACCGGAACGTAATCGTCTTCCTCATCCTCTCCTTCAACCCCGTCCTCATCCTCGTCCTCGTCCTCTGAACCGCCGTCCAAGTCGTCAAAGATAGAGCCTTTAAAAATATTAATACGTTAAAATTAGCTACAGAAAATAAAGGTGAACCAGTATTCGAACCCGCAGCTTTTTTACCTGTGTCTGGATTGTCGCGTTGTTTTGCTCCATACACTCGAAACGCCTTTTTAAAATTGGAGGCACTATCAGTGGTTGTCTTGGTCACTTTTCCAGAGATGTTAAATTGATTATGGGCCTTGGAGATTGCCACCGCCAACTTATCGTGTGTATGATGCCCCTTCAGACGCTCCAGGGCCAGTGCGGCTACTTTCCTTTCAAGAGTGTCGGGGTCGAGCCACGAGACGGTCATGCCCAGAAAGCCCCGCCGGTGCTTTGACCATCCGTCGGCGGTCGTGGAGATATACTGCACGGAGTCAAATTGCTTCTTTAGATTTGTTTCCATCTTATCGACGTGCTTCGACAGTCTGCCCTTAAATGTCTGGCGGCATCCAACTCGAACTGTGGATGGACAGCCGAGAAGGACCGCTTCTTTAAAGAACGGGGAATCGACGATGCGGTGCGGGAGCGCCTCGCGAATCACAAGCCGGTCAGTCACACGGTCAACATCGGCTTGAGTAATTTTCCTTTTCTTGAAGAAATCCGTGGCATTTGGGCCGCTCTGATCAGTAGCCTTACGCTTGGTTCCTCCGTGTCCTTTGCTTACATTTAGAGACTTCAGTCGGTCTTCCGACCAGCCATGGACTCTCTGCAAAGAAAGAAACAAATAAAAATTGAGGTTAGGTGACCGCAGCGCAGAGCGCGGGTGAGTCGTCGTCGCAGCGTTTGCTCGCTCGGCGCGCCGCGCCGGCCGCCGCGCTGCCCGTCCCGTGCGGGTGCCGTGCGACGAGCTCGTCCCACGGCACCGACATGGACATGACAAAGTGAGGTTAGGTTGACGCGAGCCGGTGCGGGAACTAACGTTCATTAGTAAACGGCGCAACGAATGGCAGACTAGTCGTCTACTTTCAGTTAGTACAGGATTGAATACATCTACTTACAGCAAGGTGTAACTTGAGATTGGCGAAGGTTGAAGTGTTGAACGCTACAAGCTTGGCATTTGCGGGGCACAGCTTGCACCGGCAATCTGCATTTTGCTTTTCTCGTTCTCTTACAAAGAAAAAGTATTCATTGAATGCAGCCCAAGGCATTTCTCCCCCAGCCTCAGTTTGATCTTGCTCATCTCCCATTATTACTCGTGACGCACAACAACAACACAATTTTAAACCGGCACGCAGCTATCTTGTCTCGCTCGACGACTCGACGACAGGTCTAGTGATGTCTGTTGTCACACGGAGCACGGAGCTCGACGCGACGCACAGGGAGGGGGCGTGTCCGCTCCGCTCCGCTGTGCCGAACTCCCGTGTTGCACTCGGCTGGGCTCGGGGCATAGCACCTCGGCTTGGCAAATGGGCATTTGCTCTGCTGACCTGCATGGCAAAGTGTGATTTTCTTTCCGACTATAAAATCTTTTGTATCGTATCGAACGTTACGACGTTACGAGGTTCTCCGTATCGTATCGCGTTACAATACACCGTTGGTCGAAAAAGTAACGCGTTACGATATCGATACAAATATCGTATCGATATCGTCGTATCGTCGTTACACGATAAAATATCGTTAACAACCCTGGTAGTCAGCCAGCCATTGCAATGCCTCCTCTTTGCTGCGTAGGTTCACCCTGAGCAGCGCTGTACACATCTCACCACGGTTCATGTTCTCAATTTTTGGGTAAGGGTGTGCTTGCTTGATCTAATGCGACAACCAAGTGCTCATACTCTGGAAGGGTGGCCTAAAAACAAAGAAGACAAATAATGTCATCACCCTCATTTCTTGAAAAACAATAAATGATGTATGTTAGATAAAAATCAGATACCTGAAAAGACTTCTGAGAACTATTGGGTCCTGGACAATTTAACATTAAAACAATAAATTACAAACATAGTACAAAATGATGCATTGACAGAAAAGTTCATCAGGCAAAGATACTCACTTGAAACTCATTAGTATTAGCATTATTAGAAATGACCATATTAGAGCTACCCGCAGCAGTTGAAACCCAACATTCATACAATCAATACACACACTTTAGACAATAATATTTCAGAGTGAAAGGAAGCAGTATCATAGTATGAAATCAAGATGAAGCTTAAACTATACCTAATTGAAAAAGAATATTATGCCTTGACGATAAGAAATGTATTCCGGTTGTACGACTGGTTCAGCGCCGCGGTCCTGACGGATGGCAGCGTTCATATTATTGTCTGCAGAATGATACAAGCCTTAGCGCCTGTATATTTTGAATTTGCTTTTGGAGCTGGACTGTCTCGCACTGTTACAAAAAACCACAGTAATAGGTACAGGAAACTATTGGTCATACACTTGCCTAACATGTCTGTGGTCAAACCGTACCTCCTACAGAATAGGTACAGGATGCACCGTACCAAAACCGTACATCATGCAGAAAATAGGTACTGGAGCACCGTATCAAAACTGTACTCATGACTTTGCTGTACCCTTACAGTATATCTACAAGTGCCGTTTGTAATTTTTTGTATGAGGATTGGGTCGGGAGTTGACGGCCAACTTCAGAGTTCAAAAATAGTTGCATCCCTAGGAACTGAGACTGGCAGGGCGCTGCCCGGCTGGATTGCGGCACCTCTGGCGTATGACTTATCTGGCGTGATGTATCATCAGCGAGAGCTAACTAGCGAGTCAATCGCCAGGCCAGTGAGGCTCTGGGTATGGTACAGGATAAAGATGTTGTTTTTGGACTACGGTTTGCCTGTAGTGTATCCTATACGGCAAAATATGGCATACGGTTCCGTATTGTGACAAACCGTAGACAAAATACTGTAGTATCTGCTGTAGTTGGGTACGGTATTTTTAACAGTGCGGTACCGGCCTACTGGCCAGTCTTTTAGACGAAATGTGATATTTGGTCGAGTGAACTGAAACAAATGTGGCGGACGTTCCTAGTTTCTTTAAATGTTGACAGTTCTCTTGTCGAAGAGCACTGTTCACCACATTGACATGCAGCCTGCCAATGATTCCATTGTAGAACTCTAAAATGTATGCTAAACAGTACTGATCTTCAAACATTGCAGACGAAAAAGTCCTCACCCAATATACTGACATACCATACCATTACTAAAGTAACATTACAAAATTTTTTACTACTGTTAATTAACTCTCTGTTCTGGCATGAGACAGTTTGTTATGGAATATTAACTAAACCACTATCATTGTTTTAACTTGTTCTTTCTAATTTACAGTTGATTACGCGCACCAACATCCACGAAAATGGTGAGTATTTACCTATATTTTCTCTTTGGTGGTATAAAGGAGTATTGTTCTTACTCAATTCTTACCACCTATATGTTCCTGTTTCCTTTTGCTATGATTACATGACAACAAAAGAGAGTTGTTTTTTTAAATTTATTCATCCCTTTCTACAGGATGATGATGAAGCCGGTTCATCTGGGGCTGACTCACCATCAGCGGTAATGTAGCAAATTATCTCGTCCCTTTGAATATCAACCAGCTTGGGAAACAGTTATGCATATATGTAATTACTTTTTCATTTTAGAGTGACGGAAATAAGCGGCCAAAACTTGACCCTTACCTATGTGACTTAAACAAAGGTGCTCCAGTTGTCAAGTTCAAAAAACCTATGACTGGCTCTGAGAAACTCTCTCACGAGTATATTACATATCATACAGGTCATGCGCTCATGACGGTTATTGAACCTTTTGTTGATCTAGCATCACAAGATATATCTCTTACATTGCAAGTGGGATCGGTGCACATGACAATTAGCAGTGAAGAATTCAAGAAATTCCAAGAATCCAAAATGCAGCCAGCAGTGAAAATCCTGTCTGCTCGATACAAAGGTGGCGGTTTGATGGCATGTGACGTAACATTTGTAGATAGGATTAATGTGCCCCCTTGAATTGCTACCATCAATGTTTTTTTGTGTATTTCTGGCAGCCCGAGGTGACGGAATCTTCGAACAAAGTATTTCTCAACTTCAGAAAAGTCAAAGTAGAGTATGACTATCCTGAAAATGTGAAAGAAGTC
>NW_026267582.1:0-669 GCF_000697945.3 Frankliniella occidentalis | reverse complement strand
AAACTTAGAAAATTTCGAGTAATAGTCTGAAAACAATATTCAGAGTGCCGATTCTGAAAAACATGTACTGAATTTTCAGAATTTTTTTTACAGTGGGTAGAATGAACTAGGATAAAAATTTTCCGATGAAAACTACGGATTTTAGAGGAATAACTCTCCTCAAATTTGTTAAAATCCGCCTTGAAGTGCTACTGCCCCCTTAACAGCATCTTGGAGAGATTGCAGCATTTCCTGCCCATCAGGGACACCATAATGAGCTTTGAAAGTCTTGTAGTACAGTTGGTAGCACCATTGTTTGGTAGGGCATTGGGCCCCATCAGCTAGCACTTTGAAGAATTCGTCTCCATGTTTCATTTGAAAATCAAAAGTGAAAGTGCGGTGAGCTGAGGAGGGTGAGTGGCCAGATCTATACAGTTGAAGGAAACCGTCTTTAACTTGTTGTGTAGGTCGGCGCAGCCTTAAACTATCAGCTACTGCAAGAGGATGGTTGTGAAAATTATTTATAACAATTTCACCAAAATTGTTGACATGGTAATTCATTCAACCCAAAATATTTCACCTCACCTCTGCATTCTAAAGTTTTTTACTGTTATCATTAATGACGCTTCACAAAGTGTATGTTTGTATCTGCATTTCTTTGTTTTTGGCCTGTATTGTGCTAAGGTATTG
>NW_026267581.1:119114-120694 GCF_000697945.3 Frankliniella occidentalis | reverse complement strand
TGGGGTGGGGTGGGGGGCGGGGTGCGCGGACGCGTGGACCTTGTTGCCTCTCACAGCACCACACGCGACGATATCCACCGCCACCAAAATTGTGCAGATTGGGCGTCTCGAGGAGGAAGTGAAGGCGCCAGAGGCGGGACCCAGAGGCAATGAGAAGAGGGAGACGGTTGGCTTAGGTTATATTAGTGTTTTCCTTTGTGGAGTGACGTGACGTGACGCAGCCCAGCTCTCGAGGCAGGTGTATAGTGCAACCAATTTTATGGACGTCGACATTTGCAAAGAAAACGCTGGAAGAAGAAAGGTCCAACCTTATTTAAGAGGCACCATAGGTTTAGTGCCTTTACAAGGGCTGTAACTTCTAGCACCTTTAGGGCACGACTTAGCACTTCGTTTTTCCAGTGACATCAAGGCAGATATTGTTATTTTTAAGGTCGGTGCGAGTGTGTGTTTGAAATGCTCGAGGCAACAGTATGGTATTTGTGCGCCGCGCAGTATGGCTGGGATTAGGCCCAGGTCAGGGCATCTGGCTGGACCCTTCTCCGGTCCCCCCCCGGATGCTGGGCACGAGACCTGGCCGGCCATCCGTTAAGAGATGAGCGCGCCGCCCTAAGTGGCGCCCGGCCCAGCGGCGCAGCGGCCAGGATTGTGTGGGCGAGAGAGGCGACTCAGAGTGCTTCTGAGAGACAGAGCGAGAGAGATGCGGCAGCAGCTTTTTACTCTCCAGTACGACAGTCGACACGGAAAAAGCAAGCTCTGGGTTTCCCAGGAGTTTTCTTCATTTTCTAGGGGAGTTGGAAGAGTCCCAGGAGTTGCCCTGGAAATGTGCAATTTTCCCAGGGGGTGTCGTGGGTTTTCCAGTAGATCTCCTGAGAATAATTGCTTGTTTCCAGGGCATCCAATGGGGTTCCAACTCTCCTGCTAATCCCAGGACTCGTTTTAACCGTGCATACGCGGGTGACCGAATGACGATGTTTAAATTACTCTGGTATACTGTAGCTCCTTCTCGATTGATTAAGATTCATGGTAGGCCGTTCAGCCACAGCAACCTTACGTGTACCCTTCACTCCATTTTATGGCTTACATGGCGATCCAAATGCATGGCATGTGCAAGTCACTTCTCTCTACCGATTTTTAATTGCTCTCGCTTTTCAAACTGGAACTCAAACAAGATCTTACCATTTACTATCCCAGAGTCGGTCGTTCGAGACCCGCGAGTGTCCCTCTCGTCTGCGACGCACTGTTCCGCTGCTCTCCCACGCCCCGCCCCACCCTCCGAAAAGCGACCCGCGCCTGACAACCGCAGAGAATGCCCGCCCGCTGCAAAAGGGGAGGGGTACTTGTAGAGGGCCACTGTCGCCCCGCGGCACTTTCCTCCCCCCCCCTCTCCTCCTCCCTTCCCCCCCAGAGACCAAGGCCTCTTGTGTTTTTGCGCGCTAATCTCGTGTGACGCAGTAAACCAAGTCCCCCGGGGTGGATTTCGGAGGACGCGTCGCGATTTGCGGGACGGTTGGCGAGGCGTGCGCCTTTGGTGCGGCGGGGAGCAGAAGGCTCCAGAGCGATGGCCCGCCCCGCCCCGCCCC
>NW_026267581.1:117975-119064 GCF_000697945.3 Frankliniella occidentalis | reverse complement strand
GACGCAAATGAAAACATTAAAACTCGTATGTGGGCCGCCCGCCATGCGGCCTCCGCGCGGCCTCCATCGCCACACGCACTCACAGTGCGATCAACGTGACTGTGATGCCCGTAGGGCAGGGCAGGGCAGGGCAGGGCGGCCCTCTCAGACCACCGCCCCCCGCCCCAGCCCGCCGCTCGCAATAGCCAGATCTGTAATTAGCCACCAGGCAACAACGGCGGCGTCGTGGAGTTGGGAGTGCGGCGGCCCAGGGCCGGGGGCGTGTACTGCGTGTGCTGCGCCGGCGTGCTCCATGCCCTCCTCGGGGAGGAGGGGGATCAGCCTCGGGGGCGCCCTGGGAAGCTATCCGCGCTGCGCGCTGCGCCCCCCCGGGGCGAGGGGCCGAGACACATGAATGCGGTGCGGGGATGGGCTCCTCCGCGGGCTGCTCAGCGGCGGCGGCGGCAGCGGCGCTGTTTGCTGCTGAAGCTCAAAGTGAGCTAAAATTCGTTTACTCTCACCCCCATCTCTCCCCCTCTCCACCCTGGGGAGCTTGCGAACTCCGCCGCCTCCGCCTCTCCACCCACGCCACCCGCGCTGAGGGGTAAGAGATGGGAGGCTGTTGGATGGGGCGAGCAGCTCCGGAGCAGCGCGGAGAGGTGCGGGCGGGCGGGGGTGTCCCGGGGTGTTCCTGAGGTATGCAGGACGAGGTCGCAGGGTGCAGGCATCTCCCTCGCGGCACGCAGAGAAAGGGAAGGGCTTACTGCTCGGGCGCCTGCCCCCTTCCCCTCCTCTCCCCTCCTCTCCCCTCCTCCACCAGGCCCCGGGGCGGCGCATGCGTTCGTCGGGGCCGCTGTGCCACCGCCTGCGCACTGGGCACCAGCTCAAGCACCAGCTCAAGCCTCGGCTCAAGCACCAGGACAAGTAGTACCGGCACCAGCACCAGAACTAAAACAAGCACCAGAACAAGTACCGGCACCAGCACCAGCACCAACACCAGGCCAGCACCATCACCAGCGCCAGCGCCAGTCTCTGGACCTTCCGTACGTTGCGTAAATCCAATTATTTGTCCGTCTCGGACTCGGAGGAAGAGTGGGAAAGGGGAGGGGG
>NW_026267581.1:115240-116561 GCF_000697945.3 Frankliniella occidentalis | reverse complement strand
GGGAGGGCGGGCGTAACCACGGCAATCCTCTGCTTGGCCCTCACACAGTCTTTTCCTTTTCCCTTTGCGATGTCCGGAGATGGATGGGCCTCGTGTGTGTGTGTGTGTAAAGACCACCCCCTCCCCCCTCTCCCACCCACAATCACCCCCTCTTGCCTTTACCTCGTTAATCAACGCCTCGCTAATCTGCTGCGACCGATCGGAAGAGCGAAAGGATCGCTCCACTGAGCCCCCCGCCGGGCGGAGCCATGGCGGAGCAGCCCATCGGGCCGCCGCAGCCGTGGATATCTCGGCCGGAGGGTCCCCTTTGGCCCCCCGAGGCCGCCGCTGCGCGCCGCGCCGCAGGCAGATGGCCGAAGGCAGATGGCCAAAGGCAGATGGCTCATACGGACCGCGTGATTGCATGATTCCGCCTGAGGAAATCCGCGCGCCGCGCTCGGTTTCGCCGTCGCCCCGCCTCTCTTTCAAGAGACACAGACAAGCGCGCCCGATGCGACAAAGTAACGTGTCAACGAGTGGTCGGTCGCGGCGGCGTGGGCCGCGTCCCCCTCTCTCTCTGTGGACTGGACTGGACTGGTGAGACATTTCCTCGTTCCGCTCGTCTGTGTCTCTCAGCCTGTCAAAAACAGAGCGCGAGAAACTGCACAGAGAGGAAATGAAATTTATCTGAGCATCAGCTACACATCTTAGCTAATGCTCAAATAGTAAAATGGATGGCTATTAGTAGCTCAAAAATAATAGCTGCTGCTCTGGATTAGCTAGCTATCCGAACAATAACTGAACAACTAACTAAATGGCCTGGACAATTAGAGGAAGTAATTAGAAGCGGCAGGTTATTGTAAGCCTGCGCCAGTGAACAAAGATTAGGTTAAAGCAAGCTAGAATAATAACACAAAGTTTTTCTCTTCTTGTTAGGACTACACGATTGCATTGGCGAAGAATTTGTCCAGATGCAAAGGCTTGAAAGCTCGTTTGGAAGGCTGCGCGAAAGAATATATTTGTTTGCATTGCGAACCTATATGTCCTTCGTCCTTTCGCAGTGTGTAGCGAAGCAGGGTAAAGGGGGAAGGAGGCTCCGTCAACGAACTCAGGGCGGGCGTTATTTTAAGATGAAGCCCCACTCGGGCCGCGCCGCCGCCGCGCCGCATCCACCGAGCCGTGACACTTGTCCCTTTGTCCAAACGCGTGGACAAGAAACTGCTTTTACGCCGGTGCCCGCCGTTCCCCCTCCGACCCCTTTCCCCGCGGAAGCATTTTTTCCCCCCCGCGCGCGTCTCGCCGAGCGTATTGCCTTTCCTTTCCCCCCACATTTTCCCGCTTT
>NW_026267581.1:112224-115190 GCF_000697945.3 Frankliniella occidentalis | reverse complement strand
CCCCCCCTTTCACCCTCGCCTACCCCCCACCAGGCATCACGCCAATTTGCCCATCTGTTACGGCCAGACTGCAAGCAAAAGAAAATCCGATTGAGCGGGAAAATGTGGTCGGTGGCCAGCCGAGCCTGTAGCAGAGGCGGGGGGCCCTTGGTGGGGCCCAGAGGGGTGCCCGGATGGGGAGGCACAGCGAGCACACACTGGGGGGGCCCTCTCCGTTTGCTTCCGGTCCGGGACGCCGCCGTCCCGAGACGAGCAAAGCGCGCGTTAATTATTTACAGTCGAGACCTTTCAGCACACTCGGTCCGCATCGCCACTCCGTGCCACTCCGTGCCACTCAGTGAGGCAAACAACACCCTCGTGTCACTCGCGGTTGTGATGCTGCCACTGGCAAGACGCGTGGCGAGGCTCATCGGGCGGGGGAGCCGCTCGGCGATATAACACAACACATCAGTTAGTAACATTCAGGAATTTCGTTCGCAATAAATGACCACGGACATTTTTGTAACTAGCGTACCGAGCAACAGTAGGTAGTTACAAAAATGTCCATGGTCATGTAGTGTGAACGAAATTCCTCTACCTAAGGACGATTTTAAGCATAACTAAGCTAGATAAAAACTTGACTGTCAATTAATTGTGCGTTGTTTGTTACAATTAATAACTATAACGACCCACAAAATTGTAACTGATTAGTTATGTGTTTAAAAAGGTCCATAGGTAGTTAGAAAAAATGTCCTTGGTCATTTGGAGTGTTCGTTTTAATTAATAACAATAATTAATAACAAAAATTTGTTTGCAAAACATTTGGTTCGATATCTGTTTGTTGAGCGAAGCGGACAGAGTGCCGAGCGCCTAACGGCCAGGGGATAGGCCGACCGCCTGGCACGACGGGCGTCCTGCGGCCCACCTACAGGGCGCCGGGCGTCTGCAAACCGGTTCAGCATGGCGTACACTTCGACTCCCCGCTCCCCGCATCTCCCGCTCTAGCACGCCTCACCACACAAAACAACATTTTCGTGCCTTCTCTCTTCTCCATTTGGCCCATTCTTCTTCTTCTGCGCCCTGCGTGGACAGGATCACAAAAGTTAAGCGCTCGCTAATGGGTCCCCGGCGCGGATCAGCGCACACACTCGTTGGTGCTGGCGGGAGGGGAGAGGGGGGAGGGGGGATAGAGGGGATAGAGGGGAGCACAGCGACGGGCAGCAGGACACCCGGTGGGCCTAACGACTTATGCGATCTAGATAGGTCCTGGCCGCCGCGCACCGGGGCCGAGTCGAGTCGAGCCAAAGGCAGCGGGGAAAGTGGGGGGGGGGGGGGGTCGGTGACCTCGCAGAGACCCGTCGTCGAGGGTCGGCTCTCGGAACGCCTTGCAACGGCGGGGTAGGCAGACCGCCGGACACGGCCGCCACCCTGTGGCCTACCCACCAGGCGCTCCCCGCACCTCACAGAGCATAGTGCGCGCTGGTTCACTCTTCCACTCACTCACTCACTCACTCACTCACTCACTCACTCACTCACTCACTCACTCACTCACTCACTCACTCACTCACTCACTCACTCGAACTAAAAATGTCTCCAACAGTTTTAACTGCACAATAAAGTTCTTCGTCCATGCCGTCTGTGTGCGTATGCAAAGGTGTTTTTGTTTCGGCCGTGCAAAAAACAACAACAAACACATACACAAAACAACAGCAAGAAAACGCGGGCATTATGAATCCGCGGAGAGGAGCGCACATCGTGGCGTGGTACGCTCCGGTTGCGGAGCGGAGGAGAGGCGGAGCAGCAGGAGTGGGCTGTCGCTCTCGAGCCGGCTGGACTAAAGCACTCGCAGCAGCACTCGCGGAACTCGCAGAGCACTCGCAGAGCACTCGCAGAGCACTCGCAGAGAACTTGCTGCACTGGCACCCCCCGCCAAAGCCCGGGGCCGCTCTGCGATCATAAATAAGGAGTCCGGCAGCGAGCGAGGTCAGCCAGCGCAGCAGCGGCAGCAGCAGCGGAGCAAGACGAAAGCGGCGGATTCTCTTTGATACTGCGAGTGACTTAAGGACCCTGGGCCGCTGCAGCAGCCGAGCAGCTACTACACAGCAGCAGAACAGTGCGCACACCTGCACAGGGGCGCTTGCACCTGTTGGCAGCCGCGAGGCACAGCAGGTGAGTAGTTCCCCGAATAACTTCTCGTCCGCATACATTTACCCCCGCGCAGGCGCCTCTCTAGCGCGAGGCCGCGGCGACGAAAAGTTACGACCGATCCGCCGCGTGGACATGGAGGCACGCAGCGTGGAGGAAAACTGAAAGCAAACATCTCCGCGCCAAGATGGCGAGCAGCTATAGCCTCGGAGAGCGGAGCTTTTTGGAGAGGAAAGGACTGCTGCTGCTGCTGTTCCCCGGACACAAGCTCCAGTTGCAGCTGGTATTTCCTTTTATTTTTGGCTCTTACGTAAAGGAGCGCCGGCGCGGGTCCGCCGGGCTTGCGCACGCGGCCGGGGGAAACAGGACAGGGTGCGGCTGCTTGGTTTTTGCTGCCCCGCCGCCGCCGCAGCCCGGGGAAAAGCGTCACATGGGGGCAGCCACGACACGCCACTCCGAGCCACGCCATGCCACGCCTCGGGGCACACACATACAATGGCTCGGCACGGATCACATGACGCGGCGCGCTGCTATCTCGGCCACAGGCGAGGAGAGGCAAGGAGCCCCAGAATGGACGTCCACGACCGCCCGCCCGTCTCCCCATCCGTCCGTCCGTCCGTCCGTCCGTCCGTTCGTCCGTCCTTCCCGGTCCTTCCAAACCTCGCCGTCTCACTGATGTACTTTCGTCGCCACGCCGTTTTCTGCTCGGGGGGGTCTTTGAGTTGACGCGCACGGCCCGTGTTTATCAGAACGTGCCCTCTGCTCGACGAGCGTCCCATCCATGTGCGCGCGTGCGTGCGTGTGTGTGTGTGTGAGAGAGAGAGAGAGAGAGAGAAAGAGAG
>NW_026267581.1:108652-109502 GCF_000697945.3 Frankliniella occidentalis | reverse complement strand
AATATAATTTTTCATTCTTCGATTCACTTTCACCTGATCCCTCTGAGGCGTTTTGAAGATAACGAGTCATTGTAGTTTATTCATTGAAAGTTCTGTAATATATCTTATCATAGAATGTAATTTAAATTCTCTTACCATTTAATTTCATTATCATTAGAAATACTATGGCTCTAGAAAAATCTAGTCAATGTAAGAGAATCATATATCTCGTTCTGCTTTTGAACGGCTTATCCTACACTAAGTTGCGACTGTGGTTCTTATATTGTTCGGTCTCTTGCAAGTACATTGCTGTTAAGAAAATAAGTTGTAAGTTTAAGAAACCTTTGAGATGTCTTTTTGTACGATTAAATGACTTCTAGTCATTCTACGAGTGAATACCATTATTTTGTCTTCCAATGAAGTATCTGGGTTTTTAAAAAGTTATCAAATTAAAAATGTAATCCCAGATTAAGATTCCTCTTGTAAAATTAAAAAGGAAATGTCTTATGCTCAGAGCCGATCAGAGTCGAAATGGAGAAGTTATTAGCCCTCAAATAACGATAGGTGGATTGCCCTGGCCAAATTGGTCCAAATTGAACGTTCGAGGGATGCGTTTTGTTCGTCTCAGCGAGATACGACCAGGTGAGGGCAGGAGCCACTTGCGCTCCCCCTCCCCTCGAGCGCCGTGCTACAAACCTACCGCCACCAAACTATGAATTCAAATTAAACGATCGTTTATTTTAAACATCTAATATTAAACTTTTAAACTAAACTCATTACGTCTCGACTTATACTGAAGCTTCGTGCGCAGTTTGAAGTCAATTGAAGTTACCGTCTGAGAGAAACGTGGGCCAGTACAGACAGACAGACA
>NW_026267581.1:106027-107950 GCF_000697945.3 Frankliniella occidentalis | reverse complement strand
GCCGATAAAGCGCGGCGATAATGCATTCACGGCGGGAAAATGAAGAAAAACAAACGCGTCCCTTCCAGACGTCCGCCTCCGCGCGCTGCTTCCCACGCAAACCAACCACCTCACGCCGCGCCACGCCACGCCCCCAGCCGCACTTGGCCAATTTTCCCTCCATAACGCAATAAACTTCACTAGATTCGCAGGGAGGAGGACGACGAGGTCTCTGCGAGGTGGCCGAGGTGATGGAGGAGGAGGCCGTCGGGGGCCTTGGCCACGGGGCGGAACGATAAGCACCTTCAGGCATCGACCTCAATGGAGTGGAGCGACAGCGACAGCAGAGGGGGTGCCCGGCGAAAGGGGGCGAAACGGGAGAGAATAGAGGTTCAATCTAGAATAAGCAATAAACCTTCTCTTCGAACCGATAGGAAAAAAAATAAAGGCAACATTTCTTTTTTTTGGGGTGTGAGTGTGGAACGCCGTAGAGTGTAATAAGGGTTGAATCGGGTACGGCGGCGGAGCACTCGGCCGAGTGTAAGTACAACGGGGGCAGGCCGTGTTAGAGAGTTAATGCCTGTGAGGGGGCAAGGGGAGGGGCGGCCGGGGGCTGCTCTACTCGGAGCGGCGGGCACGCATACATCAGGGAGCAGGGACAAAGCGGCGTGCATTTCTCCTCGCCAGAGACTGCCTGCCGTCCTCCCCGAGCCCGAGGGTGATATGGGTGCGGCGGCGGCGGGTACCCGCCCACGCCCCGGTCGTGCCGAGGGGGGGCTCCTACCCGACCAGGGAACTCCGTGTCCAACCAGGGCAGACTCTAGGCCAGGGTAGCAACGGGGGCAATCTCAAAGGGCAACCGCCCAGCGGCAGCAATGACATGGGGGTGCTCCCAAGGAAAGGTTCTGACATCACGCAGCAGGACACGTCAGCGCGAGGGATACAACACATCGGATGCGTAAAACGACAGGAATGCACAGCATCATAGCGAGGCGCGCAATGATGCAACAATAAATATAACCCGCAGGTGCGCTCCTTATCTCGCTAATACGTTGTTGTTGTAGCCGCAGCGGGGCGCGGAGAGGAGGAGGCATGCATAGCGGGCCAGCAGGGGAGGGGAAGAGGAAGGGAGGAGGACGTGGGGAGACCGCGGGGGAGACCGCGCGGGAGCGGCAGGCAGGGCAGGGCCTTCCACCCAAACGGGGCCAATTATTTTCATGCCCCGTCGTCTAATTGGCGTTTCGAATAACAACACGCCGTATTCCGGCCGCGTAAAACAAATTAATTGCGCAGGAGCATTACTGCCGAACGTGACGTGTTCTGGCACGGCCTCCCCACATCCCCCCCGACCGCCGCGCCGCCGCAGCCTCCCACGCTCCACCTGAAAATCTGAGCGGCCGCCTTGTGGGGCCAAGTTTTCAACAGGGTGCACCATCGCTTGTAGTGCATACTGCCACTGCCCCATACGACTTGGATGGGAAGGGGCAGTCGGGGCACGCAGAGGGTACTGCGGAGAACGGGCGCTGCTTCTCACCACCGGCGGTCGGTCGGAATCGCTTCGCAAAAATGCTCATCCCAGCCTGACAATGAGTCCAGTGCTGCATCTTCCAGACGCGGTCGTCGCTATCTCTGGTGCGAGCCACTAACCAACCCCGCTGCTCCCACTCACTCACACACGGCGGCTGCTTGCTTAGCCAACTCCCTTGGCTTATGGACGACGAGGAGGCCCAGCAGCGGCAGCAGAGAACCATAGACAGTTCTCCTCTCCGCCCCCCTCCCTCCCCTCGTCTGTCTCCGAGATTAATACCGCACTAAACAAAGTATTAAGCGGCCTGGCGGGGCTGGCATTCCCCCCGCGCCGCACTCTGCCGGCCGATGACGGCGGTTGTGGGGGGGGGGGACGATGATGCTCCTCTTGATGGCCGTCGGGCGGTGGAGGGGAGG
>NW_026267581.1:101507-104521 GCF_000697945.3 Frankliniella occidentalis | reverse complement strand
TCCAAGGAGGAGACGGACATATGCCTAAAGAGAAGGTTATTTATGGCACTGCCCTGCGACCGTTCCGGACCGCACGCCAAGAAGCTGTAGTCGATGCCGATCCTGTAGGACCCCCTTTATTCCTTTCCCTTAGATAGTGAGCGATAGGGAGACTGGTTGTAAGGTGGGTGGCCTATGCCATCGGCTGAGTCCTCCCTGATCATTGTCACTGGTGGAGGGGCCAGCGCGACGCACCCCCGTGCGTGGGCAAGGTCGGCTGCTTGTCATGCACGGTGGGTTGCCTAGTGTGCCGGCTGTCTTCACAGAGAGTCTGGCCAGCCCCCGACTCATCTCCGTTTTGCACTGAAATGCACAACCCGTGGGTTACGTGGTATTACGTTAGTACTTCTCGGAAATAAAATAACTTTTTGGGGCATATTCAGGTATTTTTCGGTAGTGCTGCAGTACGCGGAATTTACTGAAAGTCCGTATGTGCCAATGTCACACACCTCTATGTGAGAGAATATATTCTACACTCTAGTAGACTACGATAAAATATTCACACACACATTTAAAACCTTACGAAGCAAAATGCCAAATCCTTCGTATCTACGAAGGATTTGCCCCTTTCTTACGAAGCTTCCGAATCCTTCGTATTACGATTTTACGAAGGATTTGGCATTTTTCTTCGTAAGACTTTGACAGTGCACCTGCAGGTGAGGGAATGTCCATTCACACCATTCAAACACTTGCAAATGTACAAATCACCATATCTTCCAAATTTACGAAAAACTGCGCCTAAATATAAGTGTGAGAGTGCTCGCCCGGGTGGGAGGTGTTTGTGAGTTTTTAGTGAACCTCGATTTGGTGTACATGGTGCCACAAAAGTAACAAAAACAATTTAGAAATAATTCAAAGCAATCCCCGCAAAATCAATCAATTCAGTCCAATCCAAAACAATTTACATTTATTTCAAGTCAATTCAAGCCACTTCAACACTTTAAAAAAATCAGAATAGAATTCTGTAACCTCTGCTACCTACTCTAGGGGATGATGGAGGGGGGGGGGGTCGGCCCCCTCCCCACCCCCCGCGCCTGATACTACAAAGATATTTTGTTTATTTGAGTTAACATGAAACATCCAAAACCAAAACCTATCAGCACCAGGATAGCAGCAAGGCGATTCTGCACACCGTTTTCGTACTTCTGTCCTTGTCGCACTCACACTCACAGGACACCGTCACTGGGTGGGAGAGTGGTGGCTCGAGAAAGGGCTGCACTATAAAGAATTACTACGGATCTACAGAGAAAGTTACTGTAGATCCCGCTCTTAGTAACTGCATCTAGATTACACAGCGCGGAGAACAGTGTCGCTGTAGAGGTCCTGACCTGACAACTTATCTTGCGACTGAAAAGGCCTCCACGCCAGGGCCGGACTGGCCAGGGCCAGCAGGCCGCGCCAGCGGCCGGGCCTCTGCACCATAGGGCTCGCAGAGCGGGGCTATGACAGGGGCCCTGCCAGGCCTTTGGGGCTCTGCCCAGTGCCCTCCCGAGTCATTGGTGGACCACCGATGTCTTGGCCTTGCAGCAGGAGGACAGTCCATGGAATAGAGCGCCGCAGAACCCAATAAAGAGAAAGAATGATTCGAATCATGTCAGATTCATGTTAGCGCAGCGCGCGTCGGCGTGAGGCGGGCGAGGGGCAGGGTGCGGGGAGGCAGCGGTGGAAGCCGCTTCGCCCCTCGCTTCCCCTCTCGCCACGGCAAAATTCCTAACTGGATATAGTATCAGATCTACTCATTTTGTCATGAGATATCGAAAAATTTCCTCGCTCGCTTCGCTTGCTATTTTCTGTAGCTGATTCTTGCCGTACTGTTCTCAAAACCAAAGACCAGTATACGTCCATACAGTGGGTCCTGTAGGAGCTAACATGTGGGTGCAGGCAGGAGCCACCCTAGCTGACAAAACCAGAAGTGAAATGAAAACAGCGCGAAAAGGGTCTACTAGCATAATAATTTCTCTAAAAAGCGCTCTCTAAGCCATAGAATATCAGAAAAATTCTCGTTCGCTTCGCTCGCGGAAATCCAGACTTTTATATTTGGTCGGCACTCGCAAACCCTGAAGTTAGTGTCCACAGCGAACCTGAATGTTAACCAGCACATTATGAGCAAGAGTTTTGTTGTTTTATTTGAAGTCGACTGCAGCGTGGGGGAGGGGGGGGGGTCATGTGACAGCGCCCGGGGCCCTTACCCTCCACCCCTCACCGTCACACCCACCCGGAGCACAAAAGAAATACAGGCCGCTCAGGAATTGCACCGACCCTTCGACAATAGGCCGCCCCCCGCCGTCCGCCGCTCTGTTCAGGCAGGCCGACAAGGGCCACATTGGCTGCAGCTCGGCTCGGGTTGGGCTGCACTTTTGGCGCGGACTGAAATCCTTCGGTCAATTTCAGTTGTCAGGACCTCTATAGCACTGGAAAGCCCAGGTTTTACACGGTACAGTGTAAGAATACGGCTCCACTGCACAAAATAGCAGACTGGGTCGCAGTGACCAACCTCTGTTCGATAGGCTTGAGTCGATAGCTGCGACCGAAAATATGATGATGATGATGATGACGATCAAAAAGTGGTTAGACAACAACTAAGGGCAATTTAAACCGCCGATCGGTTTATCGATCGACCCGACCGACCGACCTGCCTCTCTTAAAGAGATACCTCTTGGAGTAGCTGGAGTAAAGAGAGATCAACCCCGCGGCGTGAGTGGTGGTGAGAGGTATGGCATCGCGCGCTGCCTGCGACCAACGGTGACCTGCGCCCGCTCCCCCTGCCTGCCCTAGTTTGGCTGTATGCGCGGGCCTGTAAGAGATGCGACGCTGAGAGTGCGCGTGGATTTCGAAGGCGAAGGGTGAGGCGAAGGGGAGTCAACGTCGTTGAAGAAGGTTTCGATGCTGAACCGGGTGCACCCTCCTGAACCGGTGCCTTGTTGTCACTTGAACACTTGCCGGGCTGGGATACGTTGTCTCCCCCCCCTCCCCCC
>NW_026267581.1:98196-101457 GCF_000697945.3 Frankliniella occidentalis | reverse complement strand
CAGGGGTAAGGAGGGAGGCTGAAATAAAAACGAAAGTTACAGAACTCAGACCAGCCGCGTGTTCGGGTGAGGGCTGGAGTGCTGGCGGCGGGCGTGGCGCGGCGTGATTTAGGACGCGGTGCAGCGACGCCATGCAGCAGGACTAATGACGTCAGAGGGAAGGCCAAACCGCTGGTACCGGGTAGCGTTGACTCAACGCGGATAGGGGAGGGGTACTAACGGACACAAGAACTGCACACTGCACCAAGGCACCTCATACTCTGGGGGCTGCGGGTCGAGACACTTGAACTGCACCTGTGCTGCAGGGACGAGGCGTTGAGCACCCGGACACTGCTGTGGTCACTTGGATGCTGCACTACTCACTTGGACACTACACACTACACTGAACGCCAAAACACTGTAATCCAAATTGCAGAGGGGGCCGCTGCGACAGGGACGCAGGGGTGCGCCGTAAAATTCTGCACAGCTGTGCACTCCAGACGACGCTCAGCGTGTGGGACAAAGGGCGCAACAGAAAATCACAAATAACTCGCGAACCCCGCAAGCAATCGACACAGCACTTTGCACAGACACTCGCGGGCACAACGCCGATTCACTAAATATGGCTCAGAAAACTCCGTTTATCCGGTTTATCCCAACAAAAATCGAAGGAGAAGACGTGGAGGCGTCCTCACCCCACGCCCGCCCGGCCGGAACCCCCAAGTATTACACGGATTACACGTATTACATGGAGTTACACTTCCATCCGTACACATGATTACAGGAGTTGTGGAGAGGTACTTTTCCCTAGAAAATTCACACGTTTACCCCCCTAAGTGTACGAATGGATGTTCACACACCTACAAGTGAGTGACATTCACACACTTGCGTTCCAGTGCGATGAGAAATATCGCGAAGCCTATAGACGAGATCGCACATGTGCCGTAAGGGCTGTCATGTGTTCGCTCTCTCGATGTACGTCATTAATCCTCACCCGGAAAATTTTTTGGATTCAAATACAGCGGTTTTGACCCTGTCAGGGATATCTGCCTCGGCTTGGCCAGGCGTAGCAACGGGCTGGGGCTGTACCCGAAAAACTATCTTTCTCACTCTGCGGAGAGCCCGCACCGCAGCACAGGCAACAAGGGAGCGAGGGGCTTCTATTGATACGCAGCCATCAGCAAATGGCGTGAAAGTCGGTGCTGCTGCCGGGGCCCGGGTCGGCACTGACCTTACCCGCTACAAGACAATGTGTACCCGGGTGGCTGCAATAAAAAAATATGGTTACTCCTAGACAACGGATCTTAGGATGGACATGTGACGCTGCCGGTGGGGGGAGGTGGGGGAGGAAGTTAGCTTTTGTATTAACCGGAAAGGGCGAGGGTAGCCAATCAGCAGACTTTACAACGAGCCTCAACACCGCTGAAGTTGCGTCTCTCCTCGATTTTCCATCCCTTGCTGGAGGCTGGCGGCGGCAGCAGCAGTCCGCGCAGTCCTCCCGGCCGCGCCGTGCGATACACTTGTTTCCGACCGTGCGCCGCGCCGAGTCCGTGCAGCTGTTTTCCTTTAAGTGTTTGAACTCATTCAACGGTGTGAAAGATTACTGATTATCCGCGAGTTCACTCTGTACGTCCGTCGTCGACTTTGTGCTATATCCTGTAAATTGGATCGCGTGGCTACTTCGCGTTTTGCGACCCGCGGCGCTGACCAGACCGGACTTCCTTTCTTTCCCTGGACCTCATCATTATCGGTGGCACGTGCCTACCTGGCATATCACCTGTGTGCACCCTCCGCCGCACCCTCCGCCGCACCCTCCGCCGGCCTTACCTGGGCACCTGGGCAATCATCACAATAGGAGCCGCCCGCACCCCACCGGCATCACCTCACCGGCAATAATAAAAGGTAAGTGGCGAAGTTGCTTTTGTTACTGCGAGAGAGGCTGAGGCTAGGAATTTTCTGGTTTGTTGTTTGCTTTTGGTTTTAGCCAAATTTAGCTTACAAGAGAGGTAGGGTTGGGCCAGGGGTCTCAGACACGCGGCCCGCGGGCCGCAAGGGCCGCACTGGAGAGAGATGGAGCTATGTGATCGCAGTGAGTGCGAGTGAGAGGTCCGACTCGTGCGGCCCGCGTGACGTCACTGTCTGAGACCCCTGGGTTGGGCAGACTAATTGAAATCAGGTTTCGCGCCATTTGTCAATGCTTTGTAGGGGTACATTATTGCGTATTATTTTGAAGAATCGTTTCGTGGCGCCATGTAATAATTAGATATTAGCCCTCTCTTTCTTTTCGTAGTAAAATGCTTTGACAATGCAATGCTTAGACGCGGTCGCAAGGCAATCAGGAAAACGGCGGATGAGTAGGGGGGGGGGGCTCAGAACGTGACTTCAAGATCGTTTCTCTCGACTGTTTTCTTGACTGTGTGCATAGTTAACTTCTTTGATGATGGGATTCCTGAACATTGCTATGAAAATTGAAATAGCGGGGACTTCGCAGGAGCGGGGGACGCCGTGCTGTTCAAACGCTGACAAGAACGGCCGGGAGGGGGGGGGCGTGAACAGTTTTGGAGGGACCCCCACCCACCCGTTAGTGCGAAGGAGACAGACAGCACTCAGTGACGGGGAGTACGCGCCAATCTCGTCACTATCAGCGGGGGTGGGGGGGGGCACACTATGGCCCTGCGAAAAAAAAACGAGTGGATTTTGGCGCTTTGCTTGCGAATTCATGACCCGCTCCTCGCGCCCCGCCCCTCGCGCCCCGCCCCTCGCACCCCGCCCTTTGCCCAATTCGTTACGCAGAGCCTGGCCGGGCCGACGGGGCACAGCAGTGAGCCTTCCCCGCCCTCCCTCTGCCCCCGCACCCGCACGAGCCCCCAGCGGCCGGCCGGGGGCTGGGGACCGTCTCCGGACTGACCTGCCGTCCGTCCTCAATAGGCGTGCTGTACCCGGAATGCTTGGGCATGCAGCTACGAAATATTGCTTAAGGACATGCCCTGAGGGACACCCGGTGCCCGGGCGGAGGGCGCGGCCGGGAGCCCGGGACCCGGGAGACAGGCTTGGACAGGCTCACAGGCGCAGACCAGATGACTGCAAGGCGAGGGGGTGCGGGGGCCGGAAAGGAAAGCATCACAACAACCTTTGCGCTCAGCTGTAGCGCTGAGCTGGAGGCTCAGCTGTGTTGCACCGACGCGTCGTTGACCTTGGGGGAGAGGGGGGGGGGCAGGGGATAGTGTATAGTGGTCGCAAGGGGGCGGATGGTCGCTAGCGGGGTTCGGAGAGAAAAACAGG
>NW_026267581.1:93999-97181 GCF_000697945.3 Frankliniella occidentalis | reverse complement strand
AGGGTTGCCATGGATATTTTGCTGGACGACGAGGACGGCCTCGGGGGCCAGAATTTAGTGTGGACTGCTGACGAGAATGACGATGACAATGTGTGGGCAAGTGTCATGGAGGTGCCCGGGCAGAAGAAGGAGTCAGTCCTTTTTCTAGACGAAGACACATCATACGTCTACAGGGCTAAAACAAAAAAGTGGGAGTACAACAGGAGGTACTTGAAGTGCCGCAAGAGGCACTGCTACGCCAAAGCAGTCTTAAAGCGAGCAAATGGGTTGCAGTATATTTGCCAAACAAGTTCTCACCATCACCTTCCTGAAAAATCATTTCTTGAGGCAAATCAGTTCCGGCAGATATTGTACAAGAGGGCCAGAAATGAGTGTACAGCACTTTCTGAAATCCACCGACAGGAGTTGGCCAAGTAAGATCCTAAAGTTTAACAGTTAATTTGTTTCACCAGTATGCCAACTCTGCCCCGTGGGGTCATCCACATATTACGTCACGTGCCTGGGGGAAGGGGGGTGGGGTCTGGCTAGCGTGACGGTCCGTGCCGTAGGGGTGAGGGGGGGGGGCATGGACGACGTTACGTCACACTTTTCACGAAATCATTTAAACGGCATAATCGACCCAAGGGCCCAATTTTTGGCCTCTAATCTGGAATTTTCTTCTGTACAGAAATAATTTATGTCAGAGCCGTTACGATTGGTTACGATTCATATAAATATACATGTGTTTTTCGAAAATTTTGAAAATGTGACGTTACAAGGGGGGACCGTCGTCTTTTGTGACAGTGCGTGACATGGGGGCAGGGAGAGAGAGAGGGGGGGGGGCAAAAAGTGCCGAAATCGCGTGACGTAATATGTGGATGACCCCTAAGATAAAAAAAGTAGACTAACACGCCAAAAGGGGTGCTATAGTTTTGCACATATGAGGCAGAGGGGCAGTTACATACTTCAGCTGACAGTGCACTTGTACCATCTATGCAAGAGGGTACTGAAACTGACGACATTGCTTTTCTTTCACAGGATTGAAGATGAGCATGTGATTGCCAAAATGACCTACGCCAGACTGCAATCATCAATGCAAAGGCAGCGGAATGTCGTCTACCCTCCCTTGCCTAAAACATTAGCTGAATTTTGTCTTAGCCTAGATGAGCCCCAATATGCGGAGAGGTTTGGAAAGACAAGGGATGGCAAGAGATACTTCCGCACGTGGAGAACTGGAAGTGCATTAGAAGGAACAGTTGCTATTTTTGTAAGCGAGCACTTTGAACCAATGCTATCTACAAGTCATTGCTTTCAAATTGACGGGCATTTTAAAATGAGCCCCAACATTAGTGATGTTTACCAGCAAGTAACAATTATGCCAGTTTCATACGACCATGTAAGTTATTTTAGCAGATAATACCCAGTTATTGCCACCTTGTACTCTCGTAAAGTTAGTAAAAGCAGCAGAAACGCGCAAGCAGTAGTCCAATCTATTTAGGTAGTGGGCTCTCGCGCGTGCCGACCGGCGCTGTAGTGCTGTTCAGACCGACAGCATCGTAGCGCTATGAGCGACGCTACGCAGATGCCGCTGCCACAGCCCTAAGCTTCGGTCATACGCTCGTAAAACGCCCGCTGAGCCCCGCATCGCCCCGCCCCGCCCCACCCCACTCCGCCGCGCCCCGCCGCGCGCCACCGCGACCCACCACGACCGGCCACGACATATGCCGCGTTCAAAGCCGCGTTCAAAGCCGCGTTCAATGCCACCCCAACCCGCCCCCGCGGTCTTCGGCCGCCACCCGCCGCGCTGCGCCGCGCCCTTCCCCGCCGCGCCCTTCCCCGCCGCGCCCTTCCCCGCCGCGCCCTTCCCCGCCGCGCCCCGCCACGATAACAAATATACCGGCTAGGTGAACCATGTCCTTTTTTCTGCTTATATTGTGCCAGTTGCTTTGCGTACAGACTGGTTGCATACTCGCATTTGGACCTTAGGCACCATGGCGAGCAGCGAGATAGTCTAGCCCGCACGCCAGAATCCGCTCCACTATAAGCAACCAAAAAAGTCGGACCGGGAGTAAAAGTGTGAAATTTACACTCGTGCCTCGTGCCTCTATGTGTACGACTGTTCACGCAGTGACAAGTGTACGACATTTGCATACTTAGGTTTCCGGTGTAGACAGTTGCAAGTGTGTACACTGATCTCTACACTTATTAAGACGTTTTGATTGTTGCACACGTAGTTCATGAGGGTAAAAATAATATAGTGATAGTTTCTTTTGTAATGTCACAGGTATTTCCAGCTGTGACCATACTCATGACCAGAAAAACGAAGGCTGCTTACAAAATGGCATTCCAGTGCTTGAAAGAGGAAGTTCCAACAATTAATATGCCACATATTATGAGCGACTTTGAAAAGGGTCTCCTTGGAGCTCTTCGGGAAGAATTCCCAGCTGCACATTTGACAGGCTGTCTATTTCATCTGGATCAGGTAAGTCCCACCCGTGCCGAGTTGGCCGGGGAGTCAGACATTACAAAACTGGCACCGGGGAGAGGGGTACAGGCGTGTTACGCCTTTACGTTGCTAGGAACCAGTTTTTGTCTAAACGCAAAGAGTATTACTGATCAAAGTGTATTTTCCCTGCGTTACAGGCCATGTGCAAGAAAGCATCAAAAATCGGCTTGAGGCCTCTTTTGAATGAAGATGATCCTGCTGGAAAAGCTCGTGGAAAAGTAGTTAGAATGTGCATGGCACTGCCTTTTCTACCTGCCGAAAAAATTGACGAGGGTTTCAGAGCAGTCAGAGATCACTCAAGAATCCAGAACTACAACGAGTTGGAACCATTTTTAGACTATGTGGAAAGGACTTGGTTGCAAGGTAAAACTATCCAAGAGAAATTATATTATTTGCACTGATAAACTAAGTGTGAAACTGCTTAACACTTGTAAGTATTCCACTTGCAGTTGCACACATAAAAGTGTAAAGCAGTAGCACTCTCAGTTCATCAGTGTAAACTAGGAAATTGCCAGATAAGCGTCGTAAATTTATGCACTCTTCTTCCGGAACGTGTCGAGAAAAGTGGTAATCTACTCTGTCAATTCAAATGCGTACACTGTATACTTTAAATAAAGCGTACGTAGTATGTATACACTTCTAAAAGCGGGCATGGCCATGTACGTATTTAGAAAAGCGTATATAGCATGTGCACATT
>NW_026267581.1:87414-93411 GCF_000697945.3 Frankliniella occidentalis | reverse complement strand
ATAGCTAAGTTTAGCTGATGAACTTGGATAATGATAAGGTAGTACACAGTAAATAAACGTAGTGACACAGTGGTTTCCGGAACGGAAGTGAGGATCTTTATTTCCGTGAAGACGACGACAAGGGACATTATTTGCACTCATGAGACAATCGACTAACGACGATCCTGATTGGTTGAGAAGACAGCAGACGACTGGTTAAAGACAGACTCAGACTGTGTCTATGGGAATAAGATGTAAACAGAGTGTACATATATCTAACACTCCCTCTCAATCTGAGCATCTTATTTTAAGAGTTTTACAGCATCTTTCATGACTGTCTTTTCCTAGTGCTTTTGTGAGCATATCAGCTGGCATTAAGGAGGTTGACATGTGCTCTAATAGTAAAGAGCCATCGTCAATACCATCCCTTACCAGCTGGATACGAACACCAAAGTGTTTTGTTCGAGCACT
Organism: Frankliniella occidentalis; assembly: GCF_000697945.3. Lineage (NCBI taxonomy): Eukaryota > Metazoa > Arthropoda > Insecta > Thysanoptera > Thripidae > Frankliniella > Frankliniella occidentalis. Next base: position 92,961 of record NW_026267581.1, on the reverse strand, counting down.
ATATTTTTCTGAATATGCCAGCCTTATAGCACTCATGTTGTCATTGAATGCAGTGATCCTTTGTGGACCGCAGTGAAAAATTTCACTTACTAATTCATTCAGGTATATTGCTTCTTTTACTGCCTCAGATATAGCAATGTATTCTGATTCAGTAGAAGATTGGGCGACCAATTTTTGTTTTCTGCTCTCCCAGGAAATGAGGTTGCCATCAAACGAGAAGCAATACCCACTGAATGATCTATAGTCGATGGAGTTTTCAGCAAAATCTGCGTCTGCATAACCCACTAAGCAGAATGTTGGGTTTTTGGACTTGGTGTAAGTCAGACCACGCGTTGCAGTTTTCTTTAAATATCTGAGCACCCTCTTGGCTAAATTCCAATGGGCCTCTGTGTGGTTTTTGTTGTACTGACTTAAGAAGCTTGCAGCAAAAGCTATGTCAGGTCTTGTTGTAATACTCAGATATATTAATCTACCAATCAGTTGTTGGTATGGGGCTGTGGTCTGCTCGAGGGGTGGACGACTGGGCGGCTCCTGTGTACCGGCCAAAATGTACTCCAGGTGTTCTCCGATTGTACTCCGCGTACTCCGGCTGTTTTTGTCGCAAGTTCTCCGCGTACTCCGACTGTACTCCGGTGTACTCCGGGTGTACTCCAGGTGTACTCTGCGCGCTCCGACCGGCAATACTCAGTGTTCTCCGACTGTACTCCGTGTACTCCGTACTCCTGTGTACACGAAAAATTCAAGTCGCCCACCCCTCGGGTCTGCTTGCCTTGCATTAATGTATGTGGTTTGAGTTTTGTCTCCATAGGGGTATCTTTTGGTGTGCAATCAGTCATTCTGAATTCTTTCAATGTTTCATTTATGTATTGTTCATGATGAAGTGTGAGACACCCTTGTTTTATGTCTCGTTCAATTTTCATGCCCAGACATGATTTGGCCTCACCAAGGTCTTTCACCACAAAATGTTTTTGCAAGAATTGTACAAGGTCGGACTTGTCTTTTTCATTATTAAAGAAAACATAAAAGTCATCAACATATAGAGCCACTATTATAATTGATGACTTGGTTTCCTTTATATAGATACATGGCTCATCACGAAGATTTCTGTACCCAATTTGTTTTAAAACTTTGTCTGCCTTGTTGTTCCAACTTCTTGCAGCTTGTTTTAAACCGTATACTGCTTTATTGAGCCTACAGACTTTTTCTGCCTGACCCTCAGCCTCAAAACCTTCAGGTTGTTGCATATAGACAGTTTCCTCTAAATCCCCATAGAGAAAAGCTGTCTTGATATCTATGTGGCTTATCTGCAGGTCAAAATTTACAGCTGTAGTAAGAAGCAGCCTGAGGGTTGTTCCCTTTACCACAGGTGCAAAGGTCTCGTGGTAATCTAAACCATAGGTTTGTGAGAAACCTTTTGCCACCAATCGGGCCCGGAACAGAACTGTCCCGTCTGTATTGATTTTCTTTTTGAATACCCATTTGTTGCCAATGACCTTTGCACCTGCAGGCAGATGCTCTAGAGTCCAGACATTGTTAGTGGTAAAAGATGTCAATTCCTCCTCCATCGCCTGAACCCAGAAGGTTTGTTCAGGGGATTGAAGAACATCTTGCACAGAGTTTGGAACATCAGGGTCAGTAGGAGTCACCAGACATGCCATGTGAGGAGTCGTGTCCTTGCCCAAACCGTAAACTATGTAGTCTGGGAATTGTTTAGGTTTACGGACCCTTTTTCCAATACCCTGAAGATCCTCTGTAGTTGTGATTGACCGTATGTGGTTATCAATCAGAACGAGATTGTCCTCATCATGTCCTTCAGTGGTGTTGGACATGTGTGTCATATCACTAGCAGAAGGATCTTCTGGAATACGGTCATCCCAGAAATTAGGGGTTGAATCCTCAATTGATATTTCAGGTGTGGAGGGTGTGTTAATAGTTTCAGTATTAACTGTGTTATCAGGGAATGAGGCAGCCGGAGTGCTCATTCCACTGGTGGATGGAGTTGCTGCAGAGCCAGAATCCTTGTTTAGAGGTAGGAGTGGGTATTTGTCAGGTAATTTTAGATCTTTTTCCTGATTGTTTTGAGGTGGTATCTCCACCCCCCTGTCAAGTGCAGGGAATTTATTTTCATCAAATACCACACTTCTCTCTGGGAATATTTTACGTGGCTCTGTAGGATCCAGAAGTCGATAAGCTTTTCGCTCATGGTCATATCCTACAAAGATGCAGGTTCGACTTCTGTCTCCCAGCTTTTTGGCCTTTTCCTTTCGGATATTGGCGTAAGCACAGCACCCAAACACCCTCAAATGAGAAATGTCAGGCTTTTCTCCAGTCCAGGCCTCATAGGGGACCATGTCTGTGAGAGCCTTGGTTGGAGAAATATTCTTTAGAAAGACTGCAGTTTGCAATGCCTCAGGCCAATACTGCAAGCTTAAACCAGATGTTTTGAGCATGGCTCTCATCTTTTCTTGGAGGGTTCGGTTTGCCCTTTCAGAGACTCCATTCTGCTGTGGACAGTACGGAGTAGAATGTTGACTCATGATTCCTTCTGCTTTCAGGAAGTCATAAAAGGCTTTATTCAGATACTCTTTTCCATTGTCTGATCTAATGGCTTTTATGGTTTTTCCCGTCTGATTTTGCACAAGAGTTCTGTATTCTTTAAATTTTTCAAGTACTTCATCTTTAGTTTTTAAGATTCCTACCATAGTGTATCTGGTTTTATCATCAATGAATGTGACGAAATACCGATGCCCATCAATAGATAAGGTGTCAGTTATTTCGCACACATCAGTGTGAATTAAATCCAAAATATGGACTTTCCTGTGTGCACCATCTTTAGGGAATGGGGTTATTTTTGACTTTGCCTTTTGGCATACTTCACACAGGGTTAGATCCATTATGTTAATGTCAACCATTCCATTTACTAATCCTTTACTCATATTGTTCATGTACTCATCTGACATATGAGCCAATCTTTTATGCCATAGAATTGCTTGTGATGTTTGTGCCATTTTAAGTGCCTTGTTATTAACCTTTACATCAAGATCCAAGCAATATGTGCCGTTAGATTCAGTAGTTTCAATGATTGGTTTGTTTAGGATTTTTACGGAATCGTGTTTGAAGATCCCACAATTATTTTCTTTAAAGATCACGACCAATCCATTCTTAGTGATAGAGCTCACTGATAAAAGAGTACGTGTTAAACCAGGAACGTAAGTCATGTTATGTATTTCTTGTAATCCTTTTATGTTGTTATTTAGTTTTAATGTACCCACTCCCTGAGTGTAAAGCACCTGGTCGCCAGCACATTCTATCGGCTCATTGTGAATAGGTTTATAATTATGAAAACATGTGATCTCAGGACTCATAGGAGCGAAAGCACCACTATCCAAATAAGCTCTTATTATTTTATTAGATCCAGAATTTACAATTTTATCAATTTCTTGTACCTGAGCGGCAATGTCATCAGACTCAGAACTTTCAGAAGCTGCAGAGACAGCTGAGGAAGGCTTAACCTCACCTTGTTTTCCACGTTTTGCCATTTTAAGGACCCATGTGGGAGGCCCAGTTTCATCCTTAGAGCGTTTCTTCGGACTTTCGTCGTCAGACCCAGGTGGTTTTCTTTTTCGCTGAGTAGCAGCAATGCTTGAGTCTTTAAAGAAACAGTTATTTGCTAGATGGTTGGTTTTCTTACAATGAAAACATGGAGGGTATTTTCCATCCTTAGGTTTTTCATATTCATGGTTTTGTTTTCTTTCATATTGGTATTTGTTTTTCTTATTGCGCCCACGTGGAGGCTTTGAGCCTCCTCCGCGGCCTCCATCACGGTGCTCACGTTTCCGCGAACTGTCCCGTGACTTCCCTGGCGCAGCCATCAGGGCGGTTTTAGTCTCGGTTTTAGCAGAGCATTGAGGGAGTTCCTCACTCATGATTTTATTGCCCTCTCGGAGAAGTTCCTCCGAGATGAGATTGAACTCCAGGGTGGTAGTTCCGTCAGGCAGTTTTGTTTGGGAGGTTCTTGCAACAATTTGACAGAAGGATTTGTGAATAGGTTTCACGTTCCCCAAAAGGAGCACAGAACACATCTCATCTTCTAGGGCTTTGCCTGTGTCGGCAATCTGGGCAACAACTTCGCGAAATTCCAGAACATATTGAGTCAGGGAGCCTTCTTGCTTCAAATTAGCTACCTTGCGAAGGAGGGTGGCTCGCCGGAACACTCCTTTGTCTTCAAAAGCATTTGCAAGCTTAGACCATGCCTGGTGTGCTGTTGTAGCACCACGGAGATATTTGAAAATATTCTTGTCAACACCAAAGAATATCTTTTGACGGGCCGCTAGATCTTCTTTAAAAGCCTTGCAACTTCTATCCGCGATTACTTCGGCTGGAGGATCTTTCAATGTACAAACAAAAAGATCGCCCAAGTGGAGCTCCATGAGCATCTTCCAGTCAGCCCAGTTTTCTTCCCCGAGTAACTTGTCAAAAGGGGCGTTGAATTGCATCTGGGACACTTGGGACGGTTCTTCTAGTTTTAGCTCACCGTTTGCTGACTTGTTGGATGCCGATGTTCCAGCAGGAGTTTCCTTGTCCTCGTTGCCGGCCATGCTTGCAGATGAAGTTTTGGAGTCGTTTTACGATAAGTTCTTGATGGATATTTAGACGATGAATATTAGAAAAATATTAAACTAAGCAGTTTTTGAGGCGCATGTCACGGTCTTGAAATAAGAGAAGCTAATTTTTTACAAATCTTTTGTGAGTGGAGTGTGGGTTGCTTTTGATTAAGCTTCATTGTTCATAAAGGCCATGGCAAAAATTGATAAAGAAATAGATTTAACAATTTGAAAGTAGTTGCACAATTTTTAATTGATATAATTAGCAATAGTTAAATGCTTTATACAATAATACCACATTCAATTGGTGAACATTAACAATACAACAACGATACATAACAATACAATAGACGATAGCATGAGGCCAAACCACAAAACTTAGCCATCAAGAAATATTGAACAAACATCAAAACATCAATTTAACAATACTTGGTATGAAGTTTGGATATTATACTTATTTTAATTGCAGAGATAAAGAGGCAAACTCAACAAGTAAACCAGCATAAACAACGGAAAACAAAGGCCTGTATAAGTTTAGAACAGAATATAACAATGGTAGTCCTTGAATTTATAAGTAATGTTCTCAAATTTGATTTCAGGATGTTGACGGTGCAGAGCACAAAACAGTGCACACAAAGGACTGATATTCAAGGTAAGTCGATATGCAACCTGAGGCAATATTAGACACAATGCTTTTAAATTAATATTTTTAACATTATCGGATTTGTTTCAGAATTGTGGCAGAATCAACCCGGTACTCAGACGAGGGAAGATCAAGATTAAGTGAAAAGAAACACTTTAATAGCCGCTGGAGCATGAAAAGTTACGGCATATGTGCACATTATTGTAAATGATTGTAAATAATCAGCTGATTTCAATAAAAGTTACATTGAGGGTGAATGGAACCATTGTTATTAGATTTTTCAGACAACAGAGGGCGAAG
>NW_026267581.1:84975-87284 GCF_000697945.3 Frankliniella occidentalis | reverse complement strand
GAAACCCTCGATGGTGTTCCTATTCGTAAGTCCTCTGACCGAATCATTACATAAAACCGACATTTTTCAGGCCATTCTCAGTTCTAACTTATCTTGATTTTCTTCAGATGATCCTGAACAACTTACGGCGGCTCAGTTTGAAGCCAGCAACGGTATTGTACGAAGAGCGCCAGACAGACCTGCTCCTGGTAACTGGAGGGTTAACAAGCTGTATAGAAACCTGGCTTGGAGAGAGGCTCTAATCCAGATAGCAGAGCTATCCGCTCAGTTAGGTTTCTTGCAACCCCTCGAGCCTGACACCCCAGCCGAAGAAAATGAAAGAACATGTTGTATTTGTTTAGAAAATAGGCCTACAAGGCGCTGTTTGCCATGCGGTTGCTTCGCATATTGCACTCTTTGTATGCAGAAATGTTTTGGGGAGTACAATGAAAGAGCGGCTGATGGCAACCCATCGACGCACAGGTGCGCCAGCTGCACATGTGTCGTGGGGTACTTGCAGTAGTGTATGATAGCTGCATATATGACTTTGCAACAAGTTGTATTGTTTGTAAAACTATGTAAGAATTTATTGTTAATTGTATTCGAATAGATATGTTTTTTTTCTATGTTTGTTTTTGTTCCTGAGATTTTCACTTTTTTTAATTATTTCTTTTTGCGTACTATTTTTGCGTGCAAGTTTTTTCGCATTGTTTTAAAAAAGGTGGGAAGCATCGAAATTAATGCATTACAAAACTAACAATCTTGATTTTTTCACTTTTCAAGTGAACTTTTAAACCATAAACTATTTCAGAGAACTTGGAAAGAAGAACAGCGCGCGTAACAAACTGGCCCGTGATTCGTCGCCCGGTCTCCCCCTTCACCTGAGCAACGAATCATGGGCCACCTTAGTAACACTGGAAACTCAAGCGTGTGAATGTCGCACACTTGTAGGTGAGTGAATATCAATTCGCACACTTAGGGGGGTAAACATGTGAATTTTTCCTACAAAATTCACACGTTTACCCCTGTAAGTGTACGAATGGATATTCACACACCTGCAAGTGTCCGACATTCACACACTTGAGTTTCCAGTGTATCCGTGCTGATCTTCTTTCCCATTCCTCTGAAATAGCTTAGTAAAATTAATTACAGCAGGGGAGAGAATGGGGGGAGAGCACAATGGTATTTAAGTGAGAGCATGTCGCCGTGGCAGCAGAGCCGTGCGTTTTGGCTGTAAAGCCCAGCTGACCAGGGGGGGGGGGGAGAGACTGTAATTTCCTCACCTCTTGCAGGCAGGCGGCCTGTGACAGTGACAGTCGTTGAAGACTGGGCTTATTTCCTTCTAGCCGGCCGGCCCCGAAGCCAAAACGCAAGGCTCTGCGAGACAGTGTCACCCCGACACGTAGGCAACCTATCGCGCACGCCCCTTGACTGGGTGCAACCTGGGACGAATGCAAATTCATTGTGCACACACAAAACGTTCAAACTCGTCACAGCTTGTTGCGTCGAATGTTTGGCTCTCAATCCGGTGGCTAAACGTCGTACAGGACGGGACAGGAGCGGAGGCTCAGTATGGTTGAGTTTAGTCGGTCTGGTGCGGCTGTTCTCACTACACGAGAACAGTAATCTTTGGCTGGCCTAACTATAGTATCAGGGCGGACACGCAGTGGCGAGCAACAATTAGGCCGCCTTCCAGATCTAATGGCTTGCCTTGCGCCTATCTACTTGTTGAACACGAAAGTACAAGAATTCTGACACATTTTAATATTATGTTAAGTTTCAGTTTGAAATGTTTCAAATGTATCATCTGCTAAAACCAATGTGCGCAAATAGTCGATTAGAGATCATATTCCCCGATACATTCGGGACCTTATGGTTGTAGCGTCAGTTGGTGCGGGTAGGTTACGATTCAAATGCCATGCAAATACCCCGCGCTTGCGATATAGCAGTGCTCAATTGCTCTCCTGCACAGTTTCTCATACCTGCGAGCGGAGGGCGGGGCTAATACAGTGCCGTGGCGTAGCGTAGTAGCCCGGACGGAATGCGAAGCGCATCGGCGAAGCAGACAACTACATCCTAGCGGACAATAGGCCGCCTGGCCGATAGGTAGAGCCACCATCGCGCACAAGCTCGGCAGCCGAGCCCGCCAGAATTCAAACCACCCTGCTCTTTTGCACCCTGCTCTTTTGCGTTGGTGACGAACGCGCATGCACACACGAGCTGACACCCTGCTCATGTGTCAACCCTGCTCTTTTACCAACCCTGCTCTTCTGCCTACCCTGCTCTTTCGAGCACCCTGCTCTTTTGACTACCCTGCTCTTTTGAATGCG
>NW_026267581.1:71365-84900 GCF_000697945.3 Frankliniella occidentalis | reverse complement strand
AGGATGTTAGCTCAGTATGTATGATGGAAACCCGATAGTTTAGAGAGGAAGCATAGCGGATCCACCAACGCGGGGCTGTTTGTGCGAGATAGTTTCGTTGAGCTCTAGAGACACAGACTTCGACACGCCCAACGCCCATGCCTCGTTCGGAAGGTGGGCAGAGGTGGAAGGTGGAAGGTATAGCACACACCAGCCTCCCGCGCGTAACAGGCAGATGGTTTGCAGGGTAAAAAGAAAACGAGCGACACGGCACGTAGGGTATACATGTCCCTGTTTCTGCTGGGCGTGCGCCGGGTGGAGCGCCTCGGTCGCCCAGGCCGTGGCCGCTCCGCTCAAACCCCGACCTGCACCAGTGCAAACAACCCTGGCGGTCTCCGGCCAGCTCCGGCGGCCCCCCCCTCCTCCCTCCAGCTCCAGCCCGACCTAATCAAGGCCAGCAGAACCAGGCCAAGTAGATTCACGAGAGTTGGCTCCGGGGAAATCACACACCGCCGCACACTCACCTCCTCAAACGTCGCGCGGGGCGGGTCGTGGCGTGGCGAGTGCCATACGCAGTGCACGGCGGGGCCGGGCGGGGCACCACGGCCATTTGAATAATCCAATAACGGCAGGCTGCCGGGGCGCTCTCATATGGGAGGGCAGGGCGCCGGGAGATACTCCTACAAGCGGCGGCTACCCAGCAGCAGACACGCCTGCGCGCCCCCCACTCACCCCACTACACACCTCCCCACGCTCCTGCTCACGACGCAGCTGGAGGGAGAGAAGCTGGCCAATAAAATCTGTCTCATTACCCCAGAGGTGCTTAAGATCCTAACGACATCAGCACCGCCGCTGCCACCCGCTCGCTGTGCCGCTGTGGGTGGGACCCGAGGCCCCGCGGTGGGTGGGGGGCGCAGGCTGGGGTCCATGGTGAGGCCCTGGGTGGGGCCCGGGGTGGGGCCGGCGGAGCCAGCGGGTACTGCTCAGGGCAAGGCAGAGCCCAGCAGCACGACGAGCCCAGCGCGCGTCCCGGCCTGGAAACACATGGCGAGCCTAACGAACTGGAATGAGCGGCCGAGACAAACACGAGTTCCTCCCGAGCACTACAGTCCAGAACAGCGCAGGGGCACGGTACCACCCACGCCTACAGTTGCTGCAGCACAGTACCACCCACGCCTACTGCCTCAGCACGGTACCACCCACGCCTACTGCCGCAGCATGGTACCACCCACACACACGACTACAGCTGCTGCAGCACGGTACCACCCACGACTACTACTGCACCACCACGGCGGGGCCCGAGAACCCTGCTATGCTCTGCTCGTCTGCTATTACACACAAATCTCCCAGTCCCAGGGTGGATGGATGGATTTGACCTTCAAACTATCTGCTCGGATTGACGGTCCTACTACAAACTCTGCGCGTGGGCCAGCAGACTTTCCAAGGAAAGCAGACGTGAAATCTGCAAAACAGGCGCTGGTCGCGAACGCAAGACGACAGGACCTCAACGTCATCCAAGATAGGGTGGGATGAAAACGGCCCACGAGCAGAGTGCATCGGAAGGTAAGCGAACAAATTAAAGAGGGTGCCCGCATGAGGTCCAGGAGAGGGGGAGAGGTAGGGGAGAGGGTGAGGGAGCAGGGGTGGGGAACGGGAGAGTTTGAGAATCGCCGCGTCAGGTGGGAAAGGCCGCGGCGGCCAGGTGAGCGCACACGGCGGGAGGCCGAGCAGGGCGGAGTGGGCGAAAGTGGGGGTGGGGCGGCTTGTGAGGGCGAGAGAAGAGAATGGAAGGGCAGAAGAGCAGGGCCGCGGGAGGAAAAAAACACAGTCGAAAGTGGTTGGATTTGTAGATAGCGGGCCAGGCCGGGTCCTCTTTTAATTTCTTTTAATTGAATCTAGCGAGTGGGAGGCTCGGTGGGCGGCCGGGGGCGGCGGGTCCACGTCATGGCCCCGAGCAGCTGCCAGGCGGGGCAGGCTGCTACAGCGGCCTCTTCCCGGCCGCGGGGGCGGCGGGGGCAGAGGGGTCGATAGCAGCACCGTGAATATTCAAAGCGTCAAGCGGGCGATAGCGGTGCGCTAGCACTCCTGCACTTACCGGCATGTCAAATTCAACGCTCACATACACACACAGACACACACACACCCACATAGTCGTGGCTCCGGCTGGCTGCGGCTGAGGCCAACCGCGCAAGCAGCCTGGTGTGCTCGGGAGAGAGAAAAGAGGGTGCTGTGCTCTGCTGCAGCTGCAAGGTACCGGATGGAATGGGCTTATAGATTGCGACTTAGTGCGCGAAGGCTAACCGATACATTTAGTTAATTTCAAGGCAACAAAGCCACATATTGTAAACCTTTTCTTCCGGGAGATACACGGGCAAGTATCAGGGAAACTCGAACGTTCCCTTTCGCTTTTGCTCGGCCCTTCGCGTAAGTTTCCACCCTTCTACCGACGACGACCCTCCGGCCGCCGGGGCGCTCCCCTTCTCCGCCCTACTTAAAAATAATAACCACCACGACGACGGCGAGGACGGGAGGGGAGTGGAGTGCTGGAGATGAAATCAGCACACGACCGGCAAGCTCCTCGCCGCCCCAAACCACACCGTCATCGAATACGATACGGCTCCAGCCCCGGCACCGCTGCGGTCAAATCATGCTCTGCCGGGGGTGGCGCGGCACGGCGCGGTGCGGCGGGGCGGGGTGGAGCGTGGCAGGGCGTGGCGCTGGCCCCGTTAGGGGTGTCGTGAGCAGGGGGAAGCACTTCATTGCCATAATCAGGGGCGCTGCATAGAGGCCTGGCGAGCGGCGGGGGCCGGGCACTAGGACGGCTTCGGGGAGAGAGCACAGGTATCGCACCCCCGCACACGAGAGAGCGAGAGACATGGTGAGGTAAGATGGAGCACGCGAGAGTGCTGAAAGGGGGATGGACGAGTCGTCTTCGATCGTCTCAGCTCATCACTAATGCATCGTCAACGTCAACCAAACATTCGCGCGCGGTTTGCCAATCAAAGCCCGCACCGCACGACCGTAGGTCCCTGCTCCCGCAACACGTCCGTCCGTTCCCCGGTCAACGCCCCCCGCCGCTCCACCCGTACCACACCCCACGCGAGCAGCTCGCCGACGCCTCGGGCGACACCGCCGCCCAGACCAGAGCCCTTCCGTGCGGCCACCCCCGATCCCCGGCTCAAGGCGGCCCACAGCCTATACTCGTCGGCACGTCACAACAGCCCCCGTGCGCCGTCAGCGCTCGCACGCACCTCCCGCGAGTCCCTTACACTCCGCCACGCTACGCCACCCCCTTTGACTGCGCTCTTTTCCCACCAAACACTTCCTTTTCCGGAGCCCCCCCCCTCCTCCCTCTCCTCCTGCCCACACACGCGCAAAAGCGAGCTCCGCGCCAACAGTGTCCGCAAATAAGCCGATTTGGAGCCTGGTCGGGCAACGCGATAGCCCGTGTGTGCGTCACGCGGAGAGGGAGAGAGAGGGAGAGAGAGGGAGAGAGAGGGAGAGAGAGGAGGGAGAGAGAGGGAGACAGAGGGAGAGAGAGGGAGGGAGAGGGAGAGAGAGGGAGAGAGAGGGAGAGAGAGAGAGAGAGCAGGGCTAGGGACAGAAAGACAGCTGGGCAGGCAAACAGAACTAATGCATCATTCCTCCCTTGATGAGTGAGGACAACACGCTTCCCACCTCCCTCTTCTGCACCATTCGTCATTCGAGGGTGAAAAAAACAAATAACGTGCAAAAAGCGCTCTTTCGATACTCTGTTCAGCAAAATTACAAATAGCTATAATGGCGACTACATAGTTGTTGGCATTTGCCATCCATTTTCTTCCCTGAACACTAATTCTAATTCAGGAGGGATTTTTTCCCCCATAGGAAGACGCATTTTCGGAAGAAAAAACAGTAGGTGACATGCAAATTTGTGATTAGCAATGTTCAGAGGTGCTTTTGGTTAAGATGAGCACAAAACGCATGCTTTTTAAAATCTACTTCAAGATTTCAAGTGCGGCGCACTCACAAAAACGCAGACAATAAAAGCCTAAAACTCGAACGCGATGTAATAAAAATGAAGAATCCATCATACGTGCGCCATTTTGTTTTCGTTGTTGTTCTTTTAACAAGCAGAGGGGCCAGCGCCACCACCGGCTGTTATTTATAATTTTTTTCCCAGTCACGACTGGTCCCGCACACATGTGTGCCGGGCGGGCTCCCCCGCGGTCGACTCGTGCGGCACACATGTCGTCCCCTTGAGGGACCTAGGCCCCCGAGCGGCCCGCCCCGCCACGCCCAGAGCTCCCCTCACGCATTACCATTCATAATATTTTAAAGGTCCGCTCTCCGCCGGGCCGGTGAGCTCGGCCCCCGCCCTCTCTATTGCCCGCCCCGCCCCTCTATTGCCCGGCCGGCAGAGCGGGCTCTCAATGACGACTTTTTCATACCGGGGCATTCGAGAGGTCGTTAAGACCGCGCGCGTATATAAATTACGCGAGCGATCATCATCCCCTCCGACTCCTCTCTCTCTCTGTCCCGCTCGCAGCAAACGCTTCGTAAAAGGTTAACATTACGACTCATTCAACGTAAATCCGGCGGAGTCCCGCGACGCGTAAAAGCGGAGTGGCAGCAGCGGCAGCAGCAGACGTTCATCCCACACTGGAAAAGGCGTACAAGATATATCTGCGCGCAAGTTTATGTATCCGCCACGATTGCGACCATTTGCGTCGAAAAGAGCTAGACGCTCAAGTCCGCTGCAAAAACCATTCGTCAAAGGGCTAGAGAGAGGAGGCTGCGCGCTCTAATTTTGCATCCGCGGCGGCCGCTGTCGCTCCCCTCGCAGTTTCCACCCACCACCACAAAGGCGGCGCGGTCCCCCGCCCGCCCCCTCCCAGGTCGCGCCGAGCTGGCGCACATCGCGGTGCCGGGATACACCAATAAGAATCAATGTGCAGCGGTAGCGGCAGCGGGCGGCGCCGAGAGTTCTTGACAAGTTGCGAGTGATAGATTCCGTTTTGGCGCAGGGAGCGCGCGCGCGGCAGGCGACGGCGACCTCCCCGCACTGCCCGCGTCCCCCCATTCCCTCCTCCTCCTCGCAGTGATGTAGTCCCGCACGACCAACTCTGTAGCCCAACTGGCCCAGCCCCCAGCGTGGCCCGGCGTGGCGTTCATTGAGATTCATGGCCGTCCAGGACACTGCAGCCCACGGACCGGCCGGCCGGCGCAACATTGAGGCGCCAGCACCGGCCGGGAGGGCGAATCGTTCGCAAAAAGGTAAGGGCCAGGGGGGGTTGAAGCCAGGGATAGGAACATGAGGTCACGGAAGAAAAAAAAATTGTGACGTGCTCCACATTATTTCATAAGAATTTTATTTTGTAATTGTATCTTTCCGAACATTATTCCCCGGACGACGCGTTTAATTTCACTACGATGAGCAAATTGACAGAAAAGAGTTGGAATTTCACGAAAAAAACTTCTGTGAAATAAAATTAGTGCAGAGCACACCTTTCCCGTGTATGTTACTCCCTTGTCATTGCCATTCAGGAGTGAATGGCAAATGAGGCAAAATGACAAGACATGACGAGATTCCATCATTTGGTCACCCTTTATCTCCTCCTCCTGCAATGTGTTTTTCGTTCAAATATGGCCCCTCCCTTGCCACCGAGCCACTGACTCGTTCCTTCTTGGCCCTGGCGCCTTACGAAGCGCGGGTAGGCCATCCCGCCGGGCTCCCCCGTCTGGCGGGCTTGCCTACCCAGATCAGTGCCAGGCGCTTGCCAAAGAGAGTGGCTGCTGCAAAGTTCTTTTTTCTAAAGCAAAAACAGAAAAGGCGCATCGCACAACCGGCGACGAGAGACGGCTGCAACGAGTCCTCGAGGATGAGTAGCAGCGGGAGCAGTGGCTGTGGCAGAGGAGCACGCCGCACACAGACCAGCCGCACCGCGACACGGCAGTGCGCTGCTGCTGTGCGCCTTTTACACATTCACTTTGAAGTGTTTGGACAAGGCGAGCCGGGAGAGCACGAGCACGGGGCCGCCCCGCCCCGCCCCGCCACCCGCCTCGCCTCACGACGCGCGCAAACAACCGAGACATGTGGGAGAAGGGGCGGGGGGAGGGGGTAGAGGCAAATAATTGTGCGGGTATGCACACAAGTGCACGGCCAGCCCGCGCGTACACTAACTGCAGTTGTACGTGGGAGCCGCAGCAGAGCAGCACAGCAAACAGCAGCCAGAGCCTTGTGCGTGCATCCCCCATTCGTTTCTTCTTCCCGTACTTTTTTTCTCTCCTCCGTCTTTCCCTCTTTCGCTATGCCCCACCATATTCTTTTGGGGGCGACGACCTCCTGCTGGTGTGCCTCCCTGCTGCTGCTGCTGCCGCTGCTGCTGGGCAGACCCAGTGCCAAAGTGTGACAAGGACACGACCCCGTCCCCACCAAGACCCCGCCTCCACCGCCAGCCCATTTCGCGAGTTACGCGTCGTCCTGGTACTGTACAGCCCGCTACCTGCGGCCCGAGGGCCCGCGCCCGGGCCCCCCTTACCTCGAGGGTACCTTTGATGGGCTCCTCTCTCCCCGGCGATGCCGAGCAAGGGGATGAATAAGTGAAAGGCTCCACGGCCGCGAGGCACGTCGCCATCCTGCAACCTCGTCAAAACCTGCCCGCCCGGTGTGGTGGCAAAAAGGACACCCGTCACGCCGAGTCGCAAGCAGCGCCGTGCACGAGAGGTTACATGATACATGACTAGAGACGTTTGCATAAACCTCTGTCTTGAAGCTGCGGCGGCGCACCCAGCCGAGGGAGTCGCGCCAATCAAAGCGGAGTCCTGCCGCAGTATAGCGCCGCGCCCGAACGGCTCGCACAACGACCAAAGAGCGGATTCAAGACATCCCAGGGCTGCTGCCGCTGCGGGCCGGGCCCGCCCTGCAGCGGCGGCACCGCGGGGGGCGGCGGCGGGGGCAGCGGGGGCGGGTGCGGGCGGGCCGCGTGGTGGGGGCGGCGAGATCGAAGCCGACCGTGTGGGGTGGCGCGGCGCGGAACGGAGCGGCAGGGCAAATGCCAGTTGCAATCGCGCCGCCCCGCCCGCCGGTCCCCGCCGGTCCCCGTTGGTCTGTCGCGGTCCGGCACGGGTGCGGTCGTTCGTTCCGGAGCGCTCCTCTGTCCCGACGCGCACGCCCCTCCCGCTCCGCCACCTCCCGCCCCGCGGTGCGAGCGAGAGAGAGGCACATGCCGAGACGTCGGCCGGCCGGCACCCCGCACCATGGCTCGCTTCAAGGCCATGGCGACGTCGCGGTGCGCCCCGATGGCCGTCGTCGGCGTGCTCCTGCTCGTAGGAGTCGCGCTGGCCCAGGACGCCGTGGCGCCCAGTGCGGCCAACGCGTCCGCGATCCCGCCGCCGGCGCCCGCCGGCGCCTCTGCCGAGGGCCGCATTGACGTGTCGAGCCAGAAGCTGCGCTGCCTGTACCTGCCGGGCGTCAAGTCCTCGCCGGACGCCCCGCCGCCCACGTACATCGACGCGTCCAACAACCTGCTGACGGACGTGGGCGACAACGCGCTCACGGGCTTCTTCCTGCTGCGGTACCTCAACCTGAGCAGCAACCTGCTGCACGAGTGGGGCCGGGTGCCGTTCCGGGACCTGCGCTCGCTGCAGCTGCTCGACGTGTCGCGCAACCAGCTGCGCAACGTGGACCGCGTCGTGCTCGAGCCCCTGCAGGCGCTGCGCCGCCTCAACCTGAGCGGTAACCGGATCCAGTACCTAGACGGGGCCGCCTTCCCGCGCCTCGAGCGCCTCCACGACCTGGACCTCACGCGTAACGACATGGAGGTTATTGCCGACGACGCGTTCGCGCGGCTGGGCGCGCTGCAGCGGCTGGACCTTCGCTGGAACCGCCTGTCCACGCTGGGCGAGCGCACGCTGCGCGGGCTCACCGCCGTCCAGAGCGTGCTCCTGGGCGGCAACCTCATCTCCGAGGCCGTGCCCGGCGCGCTGCAGGGCCTAAACTCGCTCAGCGAGATCTCGCTCGCCGACAACGGGCAGGTGGTGGACCTGGTGCTAGTGGGCAACCGGCTGCAGCGCGTCGACCTGAGCCGCATCGGGCTGAGCGCCATGCCGGCCGCACTCACGCGCTCGGTGCGCGCGCTCGTGCTCCCGGGCAACAACGTGCGCATCATCAGCTGCGGCGACCTCGACAGCTTCCCGCTGCTGCAGGCGCTCGAGCTGAGCGGCAACGGGCTGGCGCTGGTCGAGGACGACGCGCTCGGCCGGCTCGAGCAGCTCGAGATGCTTGTGCTCAAGAACAACTCGCTCATGATGATCCCGCCCAGCCTGCCCGAGAGCCTCGTCACCCTGCAGCTGCAGCACAACCAGATCCGACACATCGGCGCTAACGACCTGCGCGGTCTGCGGCGCCTGGAGCGCCTCGACCTGAGCCACAACCAGGTGCACCACATACACGACGGCGCCTTCCGCTTCCTGGAGAGCCTCCAGGAGCTGGACCTGTCGGGCAACAAGCTGCAGGAGCTTCGAGCCGCTGCGCTGGCCGGTCCCGTCGGCCTGCGTGTGCTCGGCCTGGCGCACCTCACAGAGATCACGGCGCCGGCCAAGTGGCTGCCCTTCCCCATCGAGCGGCCCGAGCGGCTGCAGAGCCTCGACCTGGATCAGAGCCCCCAGCTGGCGAGGCAGCTGCTCGCCGACACGGCCGCCCTCATGGCCATGCCCCACCTGAACCAGCTGCGCCTCGCCTCGGACGAGCTGCACCACCTGCGGCCCGACCTGCCCCGCCTGCTTGCCCACCTGACGCACCTGCGCCTGGCCGACAACCCATGGCACTGCGCCGGCCTGCGCTGGCTGCCCCGCTGGCTGCAGGTGCTGGACGCCGCGTCCGCCACCAACGCCACCTGTCGGCAACCGGCGGAGCTCGCGGGACTGATGCTGCGCAACCTGACGGCCGCGCACTTCAACAGCTCGCAGCTCGAGGACGGCGACGAGGAGGACCCGCCGCCGCCCCTCGCCCTGCCGCTGGCCGGGCCGGCGCCCGACGAGGAGGTCTCCATCCCCATCAACGAGTACAAGCGCATCATGATCGAGCTCAACAAGACGCTGGCGCGCGAGGCCGCGGCGGCCGCGGCCGCGTCCTCCACGCCGGTGCCCGGTCTGGCGAGCCCAACCGCCCAGCCCACGGGCCTGCCCGTCAACGCAGTCAACCTCACGTCACCTGTGGAGACCACCGACGCGCCGCTACCGCCACCTGTAGCGGCCGCCTTGTCCGCAGCCATAAACGTTCCAGTTGCTGCGACGTCAACCGCTGCCCCATCGACCGAAGAAAAGACTCTCGGCCCGACCCAAGATCCAACCCTAAAGCCAGGTCCGGATCAAACCTCGGCAACCCCTTCAGGGTCAACTATTGGGTCCACGGTGTCCACACCTGCTCCAGCATCTACCGTGCAATCACAAGCGACTGGTACGACTGGGCCCGTCTCCACTATCTCAGCGAGTACGACAACCTCTGCCCCACCAACATCCAGTACATCGAGGCCATCGACGCAAGGCACGCCTACGACGAGAGGAGTCCCCATCGCTCCCCAGGCACTCGTCGGGACCGCTCAGCCCCGAAGCAGCGTAAGCGCGTCCACGCCGACCCCCACCCTGGGCACCAGCACGATCAGCGCCTCGCTGCCGAACGCAACCTCCGCAAAGCCGGCTGCAGGAGACAAACCCGTCGCCGAAGAGCAGGTTGCCGACAAGCAGACGGTCACGGGGGCACCTACCGTCGTGCCCACAGGTGGGTCACCCACCACCCAGTCCAATTCAGGGGCACCCACCATCACGCCCACGACGGGGACACCTTCCATCAGACCCTCCTCAGAGGCACCAACCACCATGCCCACCACGGGCGCACCCACTACTGGGCCCACAACTGGAGCGCCCACCACAGGGACACCGTCCAGCACTTCCCCCAGCACGCCCCCCAGCACGCCCCCCAGCGGCGCCCCCCACAGCACGCCCAGCGGCGAGCAGTTAAAGCGGCACGTCGTCGAGCTCCAGAAGGACGGCGGGCGGGGCGCGCTGGTGGCGCTGCGCCACGCCGGCCAGCCGGCCGAGGAGCCGGCGCGCCACGACACGCACACCTCCTCCGTGGTGGCCATGTTCGCCGTGGCCCTGTGCTGCTCGGTGGCCATGCTGCTCGCCTTCGCCATCACCAGGAACTCGCGCCACCGCCGGCAGCAGCTGCTGCGGCTCCACAGCATGGAGGACCTGGTGCTGCGGGGCCGGGGGCCAGACTGCGCGCACCACCGCGGCGGCAGCCTCGAGCACTGCGGCCCGCACTGCGGCACCGCAGCCGGGCCCGAGCTGTGGTGACCCCTGCTGGCCACGCTGGCGGGGGGCGGCTGCAGCGCGAGCACCAGGGCCAGGAGGCGGCAGGAGGGCGACGAGGCCGGCTGGCCGGTCCACGGCGGCCCCGGCCTCGCTGGCCTGAGCGAGAGTGACCTGAGTGAGAGTGAAAGTGCCTTCTTCAAGTCCTTGGAGGACGGCTGAATGATCGTGCCACTGTGTGAGTGAATGAGTGAGCGTGCGTGTGTGTGTGTCCTTGGCAGTGCTGAGTGAAGTCCAACCTTAGTGAGGACCGAGAGGCGTATCTGGAGGTGAGCAAGATGTAATTCGCAGGCGTGTTTTGCGACACATTCTGCACCACGGCTACCTTGTTTTGTGACAAGTTTGTAAGGTGTCAAAGGTGCCTCCGACTCATTGCTTTCGTGCTGTTCTCTTCAATAAGGAATGTAGGGCAGTCAAAGTCACTCGACAAACTTTCGAACAAATCGCGAGAGAATTGCTGAAACATTCAAGGCCAGGCTAAAGCTGGCGCGCCGGCCGGAGGCACTTTTGACATCATGGCCACTTCTTAATGGGACAATATAAGGAGTATTATTAAAATGGTGCAGATCGACAAGACTGTTGTGTACTGGAAGCAGCCACCCTTAACTTCTTGCGAACAAAATTGGAGGCGTTCGCCAAATTATTTCACGGGTGCTTTTTTTTTTAAATAACTGTCATGACACTTCCATCATGTCATTGGCCAAACGTGAGAAAATTCTATTCGCAACGAGTTAAGAGTGTATTTAAACGAATAATTACGAGACAAGGGCGAGGCGAGACTTGAATTAAAATGGAGCCCATTCCTATTCGTGGGAACGGGTGGACGGCGCGGTCCTCGAGAGCAAAAGAACCACCATTACGACTAGTCCGCTATATTGGCTTGAGATGGCAAAGCAGCACACAGACGGCTAAATAACATTTTCGTCCTGTAAAAGTTGCCCCACTGCCCTAAAGAACACAGACGACGCAAATTCGGAATGAGACAGAGAGAGAAAACTAACGCAAAGATAAAGATACACAGCGCGCAAGTCGAGACGAATAGCAAACTTGGAAGAAAACACGATAAAGGGAGCGAGAAAGCCAGAGCAGCGTAGCAGGACAGTCGGGCCTGGGGGTGGGAGATACAGAGGGGAGAGGATAGAAAGGGGGAGGAGGGGGCGACTCCATCCGCCTGCGGGGGGCGGCCGAGGCGCCCCGATATCGTCTGCCTCCGTACTCCGTGCCGCCAGGGCATAGGATCCACAGCAAACTCGCATTTTGTTTGCGGGATACATATCTACCGGTAAATATTTGTACTGCTGCTACTGCTCCCTATGGATGTGCTCGCGGGGGGCAAAGTCATAACCTCACTTCTCACTCGATAACGGACGGGGCGGTAGAAAAGGCCAAAGCTCGCGAAACAACCTGACTGGTACGACGGAGCAGAGTAGTACTTAAAGAGTGAGGCGTCGGGATCGTAGAAAGAAAAGTTTTGAAGGCCGCAATGGCATCCCTGCTAAAACTGGCGCGCGAAGTCTGATAGTGTGTAACATGAAACTCCACTCAGACGGCGAGCGCGGGCGAGGCCAGCCGGGCCGGGCTCGGTCTGGCCGCCGGCCGCCCTGGGAAACCCTTTTGGCAAGAGATCGCCCGCCCGCCCCCTCCATCCCCTTTGTTTGATATTTTTCTTCCACAAAAGCGAGTGCCGATTAGCCCTGGGCCGGCAGCCCCGTCGGCCCCAACCCACCCCACTCCCCGACCTAGGCCAAGGCGGGCGAGCGGGGCCGGGCCGGGCCAGCCAGCGGGCGCCCGCCCGAGGGGTCGGTAACAGTTGGCAGCCCTGGTAGGGAGGAGGGAGGGGAGGTCCCGAGTGCAGCGGCGGCGCTATGGGGTCGCCCGACCGAGAAGAGCGCCCCGCGGCCCTGCGCGCGACACAAGAAGAGAGAGGAGATAGGGTCTCGCACTGGCAATCATGCGCAATAATCCCGCCGCGGCAGCACGGGACTTTTCCGTCCCCGCGAATGAGATGCGTGCAAATTAAGCAGATTCGGTGAGCGGCTCTCACACTGCGGCACACTATGGTCCGATGCACAGTACTAACGACCCGCGATACTGGACCGCCACCCCATCCGGCACGTCTCGCTGCTAAATAATTTATCGCAACGCGCGAGGGGGGGCACACTGCCTGTCGGCGGCCATTCGGCGCCAGATTCCCTGCGCAACCGACAGCTGGGAGGGGGGGCTATGGAGCGGGGCCGGGGGAGGAGGGGCCGAGGCCGGGGCCGGGAGAGAGCTAGAGAAAGGGGTAAAGAGCGGGAGAGGGGAAAGATAAATAAAACAATGTTTCTTCACTTCAATAAAACTAACCGCCACCGAGGCCAAGACGTGAAAAATAGACAAGGGTTCAACTTCATGAGAAATTAAGATGTAAATAATTAATCCATATCATATTTTTCCATGTTCTAAATTTGTAATTCCCTCCGTTTTGCAACGGAATCACCTCAAACTCGATAAACTAGTATCTTGTGACAAAAATTTTAACTAATCAAAATGCTATTTCTTAAACTGACTAAATCGGCCACAGCCACATCTAAAACTTTCTGGCAGTACGTATACATCCCTCTCTCTCTTTGCATTTTCATCGAAGTAAAATGACACATCTCGCCATGTTGCTTGCTTCACTCGCTTTTTCTTTCCGATGGGGAAGCGAACGAGCTGGATGGAGATTGGCAGCCAGCGAGCGCGGGGTTCGGTAAAGGCGCCGGCGTGGATATAGAAGCTTGGATGAGGAAACTTTGATCATGTATCAAGGAGGACCCGACGGCTCCATCCATCCAGGACCCGTGGTGTTTACCTCCAAAGAGGAAGATTCTCTCTTCGCGCCCGGCCGGGTAAGGCGAGGCCACCGCCTCCTCGACTCGCACAAAGATATAGAGAGAGGGAAAAGGGGGGGAGGGGCGAGGGAGCAGGAAAAAGATACAGACGAACGGGAAAAGAAAAGCTCTCGCACTCAATCCCAGCTCGTCAAATTAGAGCGACAGACGCGTCCCCTAACGCCGCTCGCCGGCGACACCAACTGAGCCGTGCACACTGCCACTTCCCCCCCGGGCTCCCCCCATCCCCCCGTATAGTGTGCGACTCCCGACAACTGAGATAAGCCCATTTGCTGGCTTATTGATAAACCGCTGCGGCAAGGCTGGCGGGAGGAAACGGGTGGGGGAAAG
>NW_026267581.1:63658-65991 GCF_000697945.3 Frankliniella occidentalis | reverse complement strand
AGGGGGTGGAGGAGGAGGAGGAGGAGGGGGTAGAATCGATGGTCGCTACACCGCGAGATAGGCCCCATGCCGCGCTCATTAACCTGCTAGCATTCATTAACGAAAGGGCGCGAGAGCCACCCGGCGGCCCGGACCAAACAAAAAAAAAGAGGAAGAGGGGGAAGCAAAGAATAAGTTTTCCGATATCGAAAAAGGTCAGTGTACGCTGCTTTCCATTAGGAGGGAGGGAAAGTGCTGTGTGTTTGGAGGGTGGTGGAAGGTGATGGTGAGGAGAAGAAACAAACGGATGTCTGCTGCTCTCGTTCGATGGCCACAGTCATTTAAGGAGGTCTCAAATACCAATGTCATTTAAGTTTATTTTAAACTTTAGAACAATCTTGATAGTGTAACTAGTTTCGTCTTACGGCATTGAATAATGTCACAGTCGTGGCCCTTTGCTCTCCCCGGGCCACATCAGTCTCGCCTCCCTGAACTCGGCGTGTTTTGATCGGTGCGACTCGGCGGCTGAATGTGGACGCGAACGTGTTGGCCGCTCTGCTGCCAATTGCGTCCAACCCACCAATTCGGTTGCCTGTGGGTATGAAGGGTCGGCCACTCATGTCACTTTCGCAGACTTTTATAAGAAATCGCGGTGACCTAAACCTTATTTGCTCTTTCTTTTATTAGTGGTAAAAAAATATGTTCATTGCAACTCAAAAGCCGAGAGGTTGGCCCTTCGTCACAGAGTATTTTTTAAATCATATGCTAACCTTTAGGTTGAAGAGAGGGAAGCAGAGGCGCCAGCAGCAGGGAGGGGGAAAGAGGGGGGGGGGTGCAGGTTGCCGTCGGACGCACCCGCGGAGCAAACGACTGATTCCGTATTCCCCTTGTAGCGCGGGACGCGGGGGTTAGGGGGCGCGTGGGGCGCGGCGGGGGAGAGTCGGGACCGCGGGCCGGTAACCTCGTCGCTGCTGCCGCCGCCGGCACGCCCGGACAGGCACTACCTTCATGCGATCCGATCTGAGACGGCGGGGGCCATTTTCCGCGCGCGACTTTCAAGTGAGTCTCACTCTCTCTCTCAAGGAGTCGCGGGTCCGCGCCCGTGCGAATAAACTGCTGCGGGTCAGGGTCAGCAGGTCAGCTTGACCTCGTGCCCTTCAATCATTAAATGCGGAAAGGGTTCACCGCGGGGGGCAAAGAAGCCAACGAAACGTGTATTCTCTTATTCATGGCAATACGGGTCCGCCCGGTATGGGGGGCGCACATACACACACACGTGCGCCATATATACGCCCCGGGCGCCTCCACTACAGCCTCCTCCTCCTCCTCCCCTCGCCACGCCGCCACGCCGTACTACCCTCAGGGAGCCCCGGGGAGGAGTAAGGAGGAGGGGGGAAATGGGATTACGCGCTTGATAAGTGCGCGCGGCTTGAGAATCACCTGAACAGTCTATTTACATAGTGTGGTGGTGGTGGCGGGGTGGGGTGGTGTGCGTAGGGCGGGGTGGGGCGGGAGGGGAGAAGGCCAGACTCTTCCTTAATCTTCCGGCCGCGCGACTCCGAAAAGACATATCACACAACACACACACACGCACACACACAATCCCCCCGGCGACGGCAGTGGATGCGGGAAAACGAGTTCCCCTCAATGTTTAGCTCACTACAAGCGGCCCGCGCCGCCCCGCCCCGCCCCGGCAGGCCTTCCTAGGCCCCCCTTAAGCTCTTTCACTCCACTGTACGGCCGCGCCCGGTCCAAGTTCGCAGCGCGGCCGTGGCGCGGAGTGGTGGGCCTAGCAGGGCGTGGCGGGGCGTGGCGGGGCGAGGGAGGAGGTGGAGGCATTTCCATCACACGCCCACATGCGCAGCCCTGATAGGAATTAGACCGAAACGCGGGGCCGATGAAGAGGAACGAGAGAGAGAGGGATGGAACCGGGAGCAGGAAGAGAGGAGGAGGCTCCTCAGGGACGGGACGAAGTAGAAATCAACGGTGAATGGCGAGAGGAGGAATGAGTGGGGGCGGGAGAGTTCAGGCGATGTTTCTCTGCGGGTGAGAAAGGGGGCATCGGAGGGATGTGAGGAAGTAGAGGATTGGAAGAGGAAGTGAGGATCGAAGGAGAGAGCACAATCAATCGTACAAATTAAAGGGGAGAGGGGAAACAACAACAAAAAATTGAGTTTGTGTGGCTGTGGTGCGGAGGTGGCGCGGCGGCCGTGCTTCGGCGCCGTGAGAGTTGCCCTCCCGCACGCGAAAAAGTTGGCAGCAGTGAACTACATAAAGCGGGGAATTCGGATAGGAAAAGTGAGGCTGCGGAGCGGGAGGAAGGAGCGAGGTTGAGAGAGAGGAAGGGGGGGGGG
>NW_026267581.1:61019-62763 GCF_000697945.3 Frankliniella occidentalis | reverse complement strand
AGTGGTAAAAAAATATGTTCATTGCAACTCAAAAGCCGAGAGGTTGGCCCTTCGTCACAGAGTATTTTTTAAATCATATGCTAACCTTTAGGTTGTAACCACCAGCATGCCCCACTGATTAAGTATAAATAATGTTAAAGTCAAATTTTAATTTTTTAATAAAATTTAAAATAGAAATCTTTGATAAACAACTATCCTAGAATGCGACAATACACATCGCTGACTTAACTGATTTATGATGGTACAGAAAACATGGTAATGGCATTTGAGTAATGTGTGCCAAAAAAAAAAAAAGAACACAAATGTTAAATCGAATATGGAGTCAATATATGAGAAAGTAAATATTCGTTATGTATGTAAAAGATGTGTAAATATTGTATAATGTTTTGTAAAAATGAAATTATTCTGTCAGAGGTTTAGAGGGGTGTTGGTGTTGAAAATTGTAGAGACAAATGTAAATACTTATTTTGTCAGTGTAAAGAGCTTCCAATAACAAGTAATGATAAGAAGACGCAGATCGGATAACAGGATGCTTCGTGAACGGATGAAAAGTCACAAATACATTTTTGGAAACATAAGTTTGTTCACAGAATGTTACAAAATATCTTTGATTGTTTTCCCCAAACATAATGAGGCATGTTGGTTTATTTTGATTTCTGTCCTTATTTAACATTACACCAATTACATTTAAATTACATTAAAATCTTTACCATTGATCTGAAATTTCATAGCGGTTTAAAGTCCTAAGTAGCTATCCACAGTAGAGCTACGCACACGCACTTTCATCCTGTTGGAAGCTCTACCGACAAATCTCCATTTTAGGAAAAACTTGAGCGCCTTTACCGCCAAGATATAGTTGTGATCTACGTCCTGTCCTTATAAATAAAATTTGAATAAACTATCTTTGTCGATGAACTGATGTTTTGCTACTGTAAATAGCTAGATATTGTTTTCATTAAAAAAATATGACATAGAAACCATTCCTTTATTTGATCATCGCCAATTTACTACACATAGCAAACGGATAAAACAGTAGGCCTAATGTTAAGAGACACCAACAATATTTTTTACAAAAGGCCTTAATATACATTCTCTTGGCCTTTTATCTGTTTAGAATGTTGCAACTATCGTCGCAAACACTTTGTTTTAAATAAAGAGTTTTGACATTTACAAAATACAAAGAGCTCGCAATAATAGTGGCAAGATAGTGAGCAAGAGTTATTCATTTTCTCTGTAACCTAAAGCATTTTTAGCAATATGCGACTGTTGGATTTAAAAATGATACATATCGGGCTGCTATGGTCATTTTGCGTTCGCAGCTGCATATACCTGCTGACGGGATAAGAGAGAACATTTCAAGTGCCCTGTACTTTACTTTCAGCTCGACTATATCAGCAAAAGGCATGCAGCGCAGGCGGTCCGTCATACACGAGTGAAGCCGCACTCTCCTGGAGGATAAAGCCCCTGCCCGGGGCCTCTCCAGTGAGCCACCCGGGATTCGCCAGAAAGCTGGAGGAGAATTAAAGGGAAACGGAAGGGGAGGCCAGACGACTTGACAAGGCGGGTGGGAGGGGGAGGGAGGCAACCGGGGGAGCTGCACAGGTACGCGGAGCTGGAGGACGGCCCAAAAACTTTGTGCGAGAATCCTACGTGGCTCGCGCGCCACCGCCGGCGAGGTCCAAGGACATCGCCCCCTACTGCTGCTGCTTTGGAGAACGGGAGACGAAAGTTGAAGGAGGTGGGG
>NW_026267581.1:58014-60969 GCF_000697945.3 Frankliniella occidentalis | reverse complement strand
GGCAACCCCATCACGGCGCTTCCGTATAAAGAATTTCGCACGTACGGGGTGTGAAACTTTATTTTCGCAGGTTGGAGCGCGGCGAAATAAAAGCGGGCAGGGAATATGGCGACAATGCCACGCCAGGCGCCGCGTTCGACCGCTTTACGGCGCCGTTTCTCTCTCTAGCGCTCTTTCTCTCCAGCACCTTCAAGGACCGATAACTCGTAGGGGCGCCGGGTCGGCCTGGGCGCGCCAGAGGCGTGGTAGTGCAGTGCGAGTGCGGTACTTAGTGGTTGTAATCTTGAGAATAACGGGGAAAACAAAGTTGCACTTCTCCTTCCGAAAACGAACGGGTCAGAGCTATATTTTCTAAAACCGAAAATAACGTCGTTTAACTTGAATAAGCAAGAGAATATTTTCACAGACGGGTTGTCTATTACTTCCTAACAATTCCACTCACAGAGTCCTCTAAGATAACACAATTGCGTCGGATAATATTAACATAGTCTGTCGCAAAAACAAATAACGCATTTTTAATTTGTTCTTTTAGACTACAACGAAAAAACAAAATGAAACGTGGGCATTAAAACTTGGTGGTAATCTTAAGGCTTCATGATTAAGATATTTGAAGTCATCAGAGCTTTCCAAATGGAAGAAAAACTCCCTGTCAGGTAGGCAACATGGCGCTCGCCGCGCACGCCTGGGGAGCTTGCTGCCTACCCCGGGGTCCACAGGCGCGCTGAACTCCCTACCGGGTAGGCAACGCGGCCATCACCGCGCACGCCTGTGGAGCTTGCTGCCTATCCCGGGGTCCGCAGGCGCGCTGCCGCTCACACAGTCTGGCGGACGCGCCACGGAGTTCTCGCAATCAATCCACTAAATTCGAGGCAGATGTCCACTAACGTAAAGTTTTGTGCCAGTTTGCCTCGGAAGGACAAGGGGGCTGTGGAGGGGAGGAGAAGAAACCGGCGGCGGGGGAGCCAAGGCCGTCAGGGCACCTGTCATCCCAACGCCGCGTCACGCCGCACGGCCACGCCAAGCCACGCTCTACCGACGGGATGGAGATTGGAAATGGAGAAAGCTTCAGGGGGCGAAAGGGCGTCGCAGAGAGGAGCTGACGGCAGAGCGGGAGGGAGAGAGAGAGAGAGAGAGACGGCAGAGACTAATCACTGGCAAAGCAGTGCTCTAGCCTCGGCAGCCCCTCGGCCCTCCTCGCAGGTGTGTGCGGCTCGCCCGGCCCGGCTGGGCCCTTCAGGGGCTGCTCCGCCACACCGCGAGTTGGGTTGGGCCCCCTCAAACCCCCCCACACCACACCACACCGAGCCCAACGGCCCAGCCCCACAAACGACTGTCATCTCTCCCACTGAATCACCGCGAGTCTGTTACCCACCGTAGCGGTCGTAAGCCCCCCCTCCCACCGCCGCCAGGCCGCTCACTTCCCCCTTTTCTCCAAAACCCCTTCTATTTTTTTTCCTTCCTCCTCCGCGCTCTCTTTCCCGGCGCCCCCTGACTACTCCCCGCCCAACTCTTCTCTCACCCTACTGACAGGAAGAGGGAACGGGTTGAGGAGGGCTTGGCAGAGCCCGGGCGGAGCGCACCCCTCACTCAGACGCTGCGCCTCTCCCCCTCCCCGTCCTCCCGCCCGCCACGCCACTCCAGACGCAGCTTGGCGACGACTGATTGGAGGGCCCTCCACTCCCGCCAGCACCTCCCTCCTCCATCCTCCCCCTCGTCCCTCCCCTCCTCCATGCAAATTCATCGCGAGCCGAGGAGAGAACGCAGCGCAGCGCCACTCATCAAAGGTAAGCCGGTAGAAAGGCTCCCGGGCCTCCCTGGCTCTGTCCGGGCGGCGGGTGCGTAGCGTACAGAGGACCTCCGGGAGGCCTCCACGGGGGAAGGGATCCCACATGGAGATGGCCTCCAGGAGGGACCAGGTTGGAGTTGGGGGCGTAGGGGGCGTTTTAGGGAGTGACCCGCAGCAGAGGAAGAGCATGGAGCGGGGACCTTCAAGGAGGGACTCGGCAGAGCGGGACCGCGGGTCGGGGTCGGGTCAGCCAATTCTGGGCAGAGCAAGACGCCATCCTTTCGTGCTGTGCTGAGGGGCCCAGGGGCGGCACGGCGGCGGTGCGCTCTACCCCATCCTTCATCCTGCCTTGCGGGGAGGAGGGGGGGGGGGCAGGCCTAGGGCTGCGCATAGCGCTGCTGCTGCTGCTGTGCACCCCTTTCCCGTTCCACATGAATTATAGGCGGTCTAGGCTAGACTCTCTGGGCGGGGCGGGGCGGGGCAGGGCAGCGGGCCGAGTGCCCGGCGCAGGACAGCGCGCGGGCGGTGAATCAAACAGCCGCCCGTAATGCGTAAGCGATATCTCAGCCAGGCCGGACCAGCCCAGCCCAGGCCAGCCTGTGCGCCGAATGGAAGTCAAGCGGAGCGGGGCTGAGCAGCCTGGGCATCCCTTGCTCTCCCTCCCTCTGCAGCAGCGACTTGCAAACAGCGCCCCCGCCCCGCCCCTCCCCCCGGCGCGCCGTCAAAGGGGCCGGGGCATCACAGGACCATCAGGGCCAGGGTAAACGTCCCACCGGCCTGCCTGCGCCCGGCCGCCTCGGGCCGCCGCTGCATCGAGCCATAGTAGTAGAGCCACTGCCGGCGAGCCCTCGTTATACACAGCGTGATGACGGACAGGGGCGGCGCCACAAGATGGATACGCTGGGCAGGGCAGCAGCACGACGACGAGCCCGCTATGGCGTCATGTACGACACACACACACACACGCACACAGCTGCACTGCAGAACGTCGTAGTCGTCGTCTGCCCATGACAACCATTATAACAGATGAGCCTGGAACGGGCCCAAACGAAACACGGCCAACACGTCGCCGCGGTGCTGCGGGGGGAGGAGGAGGGGTCCTGTGTCTCCCACCGACCCCTCGCCGCCACCGCCGCCCCGTCCACCCCCGCTGGCTCGTCTTCCCCCCC
>NW_026267581.1:57071-57964 GCF_000697945.3 Frankliniella occidentalis | reverse complement strand
CCCTCCCCCTCCAGGGAGCGCTGAGCCGGGCTGAGCCGGGCTGAGCCGGGAGCTACCCGCAAACAACACACGGGGAGGAGGAAGAGGAAGAGGAGGAGGAGGTGCACGGGGGGCGCGGGGCCTCCGCCGGGCTAGACAGAACGCGACACCCCATCCATCACTTCCGGCTTGTCAGACCGGACGCGGCCGGACCGGGCGAACAACGGCGGAATGAGAGAGACGAGGACGAGACACGCTCCGGAAGGGGCGGGGGGCAACATGATACGTTATCGTAAAAAAAAAATATAATAGAGACTTGGAGAGGGTAAAGGGGGAAGCAAAGAGGATCCACGGGGCTGCTGCCCGGGCCGTCGGCGGAAAACTACATCCGCTCTAGGAGGACGACAGCAGCGGCGAGATAGCTACAGAGGCCGGGTGGAGAAGGGATGGAGAGGGCACCGTGGGCGGGGCAGGGCTGCGCTGGGCCGGGCACTCCGACGCGATGCTCGGCACAGCATTCTAAAGTCATTTAGGTGCCATTTGTTTTTGCGCTAGCCGTCGGAATAAAATTACTGGACGGCGTGACTGGAAAAACTGGGCGCAGCGGTGCCACACGGAGTGCCAGGAGGGGCGGCGTGAAGCGGAAGAGGGGGAGGCAGAGAGTCGAAGAGCAAGGGCCGCGAGGAGGCTGTCGCTGCTCCAAGGGGTGGATAAAGGGGGGAGGGGTGGGGTTGGGGGGCTTCGAGTTGGACTGAATGGAACGCCAACGCCATACCGCAGCGGCCGTCTGCCCGTGCAGCAGCCGGGGGCCGTGCCGGGGCCGCGGAGGGGGGCTGCGGCGCTATTATCATGCTTTGTTTGGTGCGGGGCTGCGCGGTGTGGCGGGGCGGGGCGGGGCGCGGCGGGGCGCGGCG
>NW_026267581.1:51340-55408 GCF_000697945.3 Frankliniella occidentalis | reverse complement strand
ATTCTAAAATTTAGATAGAAAATAGCTATCAAAACAATGTCTGCTCTGAATTATTTGTTGGGTCTTTCTTTCACTGTTCCGTTTTCCGATGGCTGCGATGGCACAATATACTTTGGAGCCATTGGCAATTCTGCTACCAAATATTTTTGGCCGCTGTTATTAGCAGTTAAAACTGCGTGCAAATAGATAACGACTGTTTGCAGTTACAACTGTGAATACACATTTCTGAAATAATAGCAGTCAACACTGCTTATAAGCGCTATTTCATTATTTGCCGTTGCAACTGGCTGTAAGGCTCTAAAAAATAATCGCAGCCTCAACTGTTCATAAGACACATAGTACTATTTGCAGTTCAAAACTGCAAACAACGCCAAATCACTATTTGCAGTCAACAAACTGAAAATGTTTGGATTCTCTTAACAGAGTACTGTGTCGCACTAATTTCTCAATGCTTGTAGCTGCTCTGACCGAATTGGGTATTTCAGAGAGCTGGGCGGCGTTAGTAGCCCTAGGCGGCGTGCGTGAAGAAGAGTGTATTTCGACTAACGGAGGAAGAAGAATAGCGGGTAGAACATAAACGTGACCGATTGGCCGAGAGCTTCCCGCCTCTACGTCACGCCCGGTAGTGGCCAATCAGGAACCTTTATGTTCTACCCGCTATTCTTCTTCCTCCGTTTGTCGAAATACACTAGTAAAATGGAAGGAAAAGGGGTGTATCCAGCGACCGAGGTCCTGTACTATTTTTACATCGAGCGCCGCTTGCGCTGAGCGTACCCCCAACCACCGCGATAGTTGAGCTAGCGAGCGATGTACCTGATTGGTGAATTTGCCCAAAACAATTGACTCGCGGGGGGAATTTGTCAACCGGAAACCTCCATTAGGTCAGGGGGTGGGGGGTGCTCAGGAACAAACGAACGGACGAGGTGGATGAGCGAACGGGAGCGTCGAACGCGTCATAAGAGCCAATGGGGCCCGTTCGTTCCCCGCACCCGTTCGTTCACGCGTTCACTGCCTGTTCATTCGCCGGCCTGGTTCCTGAGCATGAGCAACCCCCCTGGGGCGGCTGGCCATGCGCAGCCCGTCTTTCTCATTGCGGAAGAGCTCGGCGCCTGCGAGACTCAGAGTAGGCCGACCCGCAGTGCACTGCAGGCGAGAAGTTGCCTACCTAAAAGGCGTCATTTGAAAGCTTGCGCTGACGAAGCTCGGCCAGCCGTTTCGTTACGGCGAATGACGGGCGCACTTTCGGGACGATCCCCTACCATCAGAGTCTCCGACAATACATTCGGAAATGGCGATAGAAATTTAGGGATTTATATCATGTCATGCCGTGCAGGGGGAGGACAGGACTGCCGATGTGACTGAGAGGGGTACATTTCTGCAACTAGTCACAGTGTAGGACCTGGACTGATCACTTTCCCAGTCACCAGTCAGTCGGAAAATCGGGAAAAATCACCTCCAGAAGCTCCAGTCACTTTTCTGGTCATGGCCAGCCATATTCCAATTATCCAGTCACCTAGTCCGATTGGACTACAAGTCAGAGGTGATGTACCCCTCGGTTATGACCCGCTCCCGATTGCCAAAGCTCGGTTGCATCGACCTACCCTTGTTAGGCCCGCAACTGAGACGGCCCAGCACTTCCCTATGCCTCCGCAGGTCTATAGTCTCTCTACGCATGTCGCCCCAAGTAGCAGGTAGGAAGCTGGTGAGATGCCTTCAAAACCTACGTGCTTCTCAAGGGCATCAACACTTTTGCTACCACTCTCACCCAAGCCAAGCTTTCTTGATTTAGACCCTTAAGTTGGGGGGCGGGGGGGCTCATTTTCTTTCCACATATTAAAAATAATACAAAGAAAAAGTAATGCAACAAGAAAATGTAATTACAAAAAGTCTTCTTTTAAAATTTACAAGACGTTCATTTCAACAAATTTACATACCGATAATTAAGTAGAAAAGTCGAGTACTTGATGTAAACTTTCAGAACAAAAGCATCCAAACGCAAAGTACAAGAATGGACTGAATTGAAAAACAAAAGGACAATAAAATTACAAGCAAAGAACACTCTAAAATAATGATGAACAAATGGAACTCAAATAAGTTGAGTGAAAATTCTTATAAAGATTAAAGAAAAGTCAAAGAATCTTTTAAAAGGCCAATCCCTGATAATAGAAAAAGTTCTGATAACAAAAAATAAAAATTAGGGTGTTAGAAATTCGTAGGAGTTTCTGATCCGTTTTGGTTTTTGAGTATTTCGGGCAGGGCGCTTGTTTGAGCCTCTTGAGTCAGCGGCAAGAGTTGCTACATTTGGAGCAGGAGCACCTGGAGGAAGCAGTGACATTGTTAGTTTCATTTCAAAATACAGTAACAGTCAGAACAATACACTTTTAAAAATTCAAGTGAGCGAAACAGAAGTACATACAAACTACAACTCAGAAAAGTTTGTTAGAAGTTTTTCACGACTGAAGTAAAGAAAGAATGTAAGATAAAGAAAATAAGGCTGTGAATTCAACATTAGAATTTACGAAACAAAGGAAGTTATAGCCTTCACATTTTAGTAATGAAGGTTTGCTAACCACTCTCTCTCAGCAAGCACAGCACATATGTAACTGCACTTAAAAATGCTCTCTAAATATTCAGTATGCAACAAATGAACATTTTGAAAGAATCAGTGCTACTTGGCTCCGTGACAGAAATAAGGAAGAACTCAAACCAAATAATAAATCAGCAACTCGGTGCCTCACTCACAGAACGGCAACCATGCTGTTTCAAAAGAACAGAAAAGCAAGGAGGGCAAACACTTAGGCTATAACTTGACAGTTAGACTCACCAAATATTTTCAAGTTCATTCTGAAGGTGTCCTGAAAAGGACAGTGTAGTCCTGATAAGGACTGTGTAGTCCTGATAAGGACTGTGTAGTCCTGATAAGGACTGTTGGATCCTTCATAAACCTTGAGCAGAAAAGACAAAACGGTTTTTCCCCAACTCCCCACCCCACCCTCAGATTATTGGGAAGAATTTGAAATCTCCACATTTCTATATTAGTGTTGCTCATAAAACATTAACAACAACACACATAAATGTGTAGTGTTTTTAATGCTGATAACAGGGCACCACATTTGCATGAAAGTGAGACAATCAAGCTAAAATCAAACTTTGAAGCACAATAATACTAAACTTAAAAGAACAAAATGCTTATGCAAAGCATATCTTGATTTTGCAGGGCTCGAAAGTTAAAAGATCATCACAATCATGAAAATGTGGAGGAAAATACACACCTTATAAACACAAAGTAAATATTACCTCGTTTCCGTTGAGTTACAAATTTTCTTTGCTCTGGCGGCACTATAGGAGACAGTGTTTTGGACGGGCTCACATTACTTAAAGTATTTACCCATCGGAACTTTTTGTTTGAGCAGCTTTCGTCAGGGCATAGAAAATACTCCCTCCCCAAATTTGGACCAGACCGACAAGTTTTCCTAAAAATTAAAAATTTTGAGCTATAACTAGTAAATTGTTCAGTACAACACTTAGTAAGTCACTTGTGAAAAAGAGCAAAACTCAGTCTTACCTCTCACAAATTGTGCCACAGGAGCATTTAGGGATATAGAACTGCCTGACACCTGAAGGAAATTCCTGGGCAGCCTGTATCTCCTGTACAGCCGGGGTATCCAACATACTAGGGTTACCTGGCATTGCAAGGGTATCCTCCAGTGTAGGAGTATCCTGATGGGGAGCACTATCTCTTGTGGCATCAAATTCAACTGTAAGAATATTACAAGTAATAAGAATTCATTCAATCGGTGATAAATATCTACAATTTTGAAAAATACAACATACTTTTAATTTGACGATTTTCAGGAGGGCTAGGAGTATACTCATCATCTGAGGAGAGTACAATAACTTCGTTACAATTAGAAGCACTAGGGATTCTTTGGCTAGCAATAATACCTTCATCTTCGGAATGTGAAGATTCATTGATTAAGTTATCTGGGTCATCCTCTCTTTCCTCCTCTTCAGCGGATGGCAACATGTCATCGATTAAGTTATCTGGGTCATCCTCTCTTTCCTCCT
>NW_026267581.1:42454-51290 GCF_000697945.3 Frankliniella occidentalis | reverse complement strand
AGGGCCATCCCTCCCGCACAATGTATGCGCAAGTCAATAGGGGGCGGGCTGACGGGGGGAAAGGGTACGGAGAGGGGGGCAGGAACAGGGACCCCCAGCCCTAACCGCGGGGCACGGAAAAGCCAAATTTTTACTCGTGTCCAAACTAAACGAGAAGGGGAGCCTGACCCGAGCGGAGCCCGGGAGAGCTGGCTGGGCGGGGCTGGGGCTGAGCGAACGGGACAGGACAGGCGGGTGGAATTTGAAGGAGGAAAAGATAAGCCTCTGGCACAGTCCAGCAGGAGGAGGAGGAGGGGCTCTTCCACGTCGTGCAGAGGAGGGGCACGGCGTGGCAGGCCGGGGCGTGGCGAGGCGGGGGGCGACGAGGGGAGGCAGGACGTCCCGCCGTCTCCGAGCCGAGAGAAGGGCGAGGGAGAGGAAGCCTTCCTCGGCCTGCCACGCAGCAAAGGGTCAGTATATTCTGTTTAAAAGGGCGAGGAGGCCCTCCTCCCCTGCCTCCCACCCACAGCGATACACAAACAACGGCGTGTCAGGAGGCCCCTCCTAAGAGCCCCCGCAGGCCCCCGCAGTAAGCCCACTCTCCTGCCACTCCCCTCGGCGAGGGGGCCCGGGGCTCGCGCCGCCGGGGGCATCTAGGCCCCTCCTCTCCGCAGTTCGGGTCGCAGCCCACGTCGTGAACGGCGTCGACGAGATGGTCCCGCCGTCCTCTGGGACACACTTTGGCCACTTTGCCCACGGGTCG
Source organism: Frankliniella occidentalis (assembly GCF_000697945.3). NCBI lineage: Eukaryota > Metazoa > Arthropoda > Insecta > Thysanoptera > Thripidae > Frankliniella > Frankliniella occidentalis. The sequence goes on along the minus strand of NW_026267581.1, from coordinate 50,548 downwards.
GTCCGAGCGACCGACATCAAAAGGCCCCCTGCGGTACTCACGTGCGATGTCGGCGAAGAAGACCTCCCGCAGGGCGGCGAACTCCTCCTCGGGCGCCATGTGCGCGCTGCCGAACACCTCGTTCTCCGGCCACACCTCCCTGCGAAGACACGGGAGTCGTGGATTAGGCTGGCGGACGGACTGGAGAGGTCAGGTCACCGCGTCCAACGGTTCACTCACCGCGCTGCTCTCATCAAGCCGACGGCCTCCTCGAAGCTGTGCTGCTTGAGCAGCGTGTAGATGCGGCGCATGCAGTCCACCCTGCAACATAGACAGACACGGGGGGGTCCGTGAGTGTGGGGGTGGACGGTCGGGACCCACCACAGCTGTAGCCGAGGAGGACGCTCGCACCTCTGGTCGTCAATGTCCTTGTCGGACGCAGCGTCGAAAGGTATCATGTCGTCCGGGATGGTGCCGCCGGCCAGGACGACTGACAGCTGCGGCGCCACGACGTCCCACACCTCCTCGTTGGACTGGGTCGGCGGCGGGTTGTTCTTGGCCGCAGGAGTTGATTCTGTGGGGTCAGTGTCGTGGTAAATAAACAACCAGGACAAGGCCATTGCAGCGTGAAAGCTCACGCCGGAAACTTACTCTTGGCTTTCTTAGACCTCTTCTTCTTGCCCTTGTTTTGAACTACCATCCCATGCTGTTTTTTGCAAAAATGCTCCATCAACTTCATAAAGACATGCAAGGTCTCCACCAGATCTTTTAAGTAGTTCCTGGAAAGTTTGAAGCCAGTCATGGAGTTGCTGTCATGTGTTAAATTTCTACAAACCGACATTAGCTTACTTACCTTGACATTTTAGTTTCATCATAAGAGTGGATGAGAGTTAAAAGCAGCTCTCGATATTCAACCAAATAAAACAAATTTCCTTGAATAACCTGAGAAGAACTACGAATTTCTTTATCAGGGGAGGTCTCCATAGAAGCAAGATAGTTTAAAAGTTCTTGATATGCCCGCAGAGCAAGATGCATTCGCCGAGACCACACATACACTTTCTTTTTATCAGTGGCTATCATAGCATGAGAATGTTCAATCTGAGACTGAACCCAATGGAAACACTGAATGTTCATAGTCTCACTAACAAGTTTAACTTGCAATTTATAACTACGATTGAAGCCCATAAAAAATTTAATAGCCCATAGATAAAAAGATTCATCATTAGGTTGCGCCACCCCTCTGAGAAGGCAATCCTACAGATTTAAAAAGAAAGTTTAAGGTCAAAATATAACAGATAGATAGACACCAATCATCAAGAATAAGGAGAGAGGTTGTGCCTACCTTAACATAATGCATCAGTCTGTTGTATGAGCCATTCAAAAATTCCACACAGAACTCTTTCAGAAACAAACGGACACTGAAAGCAGACCTCCTCTTTTCTCCATCTCCTTGCATGGGGGCCTTGTTCTTGGGTCTCTTAGTTTTGGTCTGAAAATAACATCAAGTTAAGTTACCCTTTTCCATCAGCTAGATAACAACTTAAAATACAACTAATAAGATCATTAACAAATACCTTTTTCTCTGATAGGGATAAGTTGTCAACTTTACTAACAGGTTTGTATAAGATCAAGTCATTGTCACTTATTGACTTGACGTTGTTCAAGACAAATGTGCCACCAAATCTTGAATGCCTATAATTTTACGGAAGCAAAAGCATTTAATGGTATAAATATTACAAAGGTATAAATTAATTATGTATGATCGGAAAGTACTGTGAAAACAAACCTGGATCCGGTGTACTGTTTTGTTTTAGCTTGACGTATTTCCTGCTCTTTCATTCTCACTTGCAGGAGAGCCATTTCATCTTTTTCCTTTTCCTGGGTACTCCTCTCCATTGCAACATTTGAGAGCTCATTTGGTTCTTGATCTCTAAGCATCAAAGAAATTATCTCCAAATTGTGCATGAAATACGCCTGTTCATTGTGTGTGCTGGTCATGTACAGAATCAAATCAACCAATCCTGACTGGTGCAATGCCCAAAGAACCTGTTAAACAATATTCAATAGAAATAGATAATATGAAATCTTAAACCACACACAAAAGTTGATGGATAATTGGGAAATTACGAAAGTCACCAACCTGATCGTGCACACTAGCATCGTTGTCAGGCCTACGTTCTGCATTAGGATCAGCAGGTACTTGAAGAACATTTCGAATCAACACAAGAATTCTTTCAAGTACCATAGACTTTTCCTCAGCTCGCTCGTCAGAATCCTAAAACATTTTGTTAAAATGTGTTGAATATATCAAATGTGCCCAAAGTAAAACAAACTATTGAACAGCTAAATTTGAAGTTCACTTTAAAAACAAAAAAAGAGTTCTTTCATCCTATTAAGTATGCACTTACTATTTGCAAAATTTCACCTAATTTCTTTGATAGGATAGCCCAAATGCCCTCTTCATTAAAAGCCTCTTTGTAACTTTGGAGCTGTGTAATAATTTGCAAATAATAATTGCGTGAAGTTTTCTCTGCAGGAAGCTCTTCCCGGTACAGCAGGAGTGCAGGATTGGTCAAATTCACCAAGAGTCTAAATATAAAAATATTACAAAGATTTAGGATAGATGACAATATAATTAGCATGCCTGAAAATTGAACATCAACACCAACCTCAAAGTAACATCAAAAAGATCTTCATCTTCATTGTAGTGTTTGATAATTGGAAGCAGATCAGTAACTAAGACTTTTGCTTCACCCAGAAACCTGCGTATTTCATGATTTTCATCATCATGGCGTAAATAGCGAATGAGATCTTTCACAGTTTCTGAAAAGAGGGTAATGTTTTATTTATCAAGAGAGAAAATATTTTATTAAATATACCCCTGTCAAGATATTGACATTTTTCTTCCACATACCTTTACAGTACTTATCTATGTAGTATTTATTCCCATCAGAATAACCCAACGCACTGCAAGTAGCAGCAAGCTCAGCAGAGAGCACAGAGGAAACCATTCTGCTGAATAAACAAAACGTAAAGCCAATAGATCATTAATTTTATATTTTATTCATTTATTCATTCATGTAATGAGCTTTACACAATGATTGGCGAGGTTAACCATCTGCCCATTCATTGCTAAGTTTTCGATTATCCGATGACAACATCACATGGCTCACCTACAACTCGGGCGAAAAGTTACAGTGTTTGTAGTTCCTTTGGAAATACTGTTCAAATAACGCAAACTCTAACGCAAGAGGACAATTATTTCTCCATTCTTAAGGCACGGCCGGTGGACCAGGGCCCTGAAAAGACAGCTGATATTTTGGCGCGCACGAGGACTTGTTGATGAGCGTGAGACAACTTATGAAAGCAAACTATTTTCTTAAACCAACCAAATCGCGATATTAAAAGTCTATGAGCTTTAAAACTGTGAACCATTATCTTTAATTTAGTCTAAATATGTTGTTACAGATCAAAAATGGACAAAAAAAAATAAAAATGAGTTTTCTTTTTAAGTTGAACTAATGGCTAGATTGGCCACTGCCTTACAAATTTTCATGTCAAAACTCACCGACATAACACCGAATGTATTTAAAGAAGGCAGTTTCACATTGTTCAGGTTCAGTTGGCGGTAAATCTTAGTGTCAAATTCTCTATTATTTGTATTCATTTTTAAAGACATCTTAATTTTGAAAAAATGCCATCTCTTTTGGAATCTTGTGAAAAATTCTTTGAAACCAAAGATTTGTACGAGGTGCTTAATATCAAGAAAGATGCCTCAGACAAGCAAGGTACGAGGGATCAGATTCAGGGTTTTACACATAGTTTGAACTATTCACCCTCCATCATTCAAAGCTCTATTTCTATTTATTCTGTACCTTGTTATTTCACCATATCTTTAAGTTTTACCTAAACTTCAATACTGTCCTTTGTCTTCTTGGCATTCCCTTTCCTCTGTGACAACACAAGGCCTGAAAACGAGACTGGCATTCCTTACATTTTGTTATTCATTGTCTATACTTCTTAATATCTCTTCATGTTCATGTTGATTAGCGTGATAACGTCTCATGGTTTTTTGAAATATTAATATATTGTCTGTTTTTATAGCTAGTATTATTTATATTTTTGTTATTTTCCATTTTGCAGTTCGTAAAGCCTATCACAAGCTATCCCTGATCGTTCATCCTGACAGAGTTGACGAAAACAAGAAGCTTGAAGCTACAGAAAAATTCAAAGTACTGAGTCATGTTCATTCAATTTTAAGTGATAGTGAAAAAAGGAAAATTTATGATGAGACAGGTGCGTCTTTTTATTTGTTATGAACTCTTAAATTTTTTGTACTCAGTGAAATTTTCTCATGACCATGATTATTGCAGGTGATTGTGGGGAAGACAGTGATGAACCAAGTGACCGAGATTGGAGTGCATACTGGAGGTCATGTTTCAAAGAAATCACGGTTGAAGACATTAATAATTATGAGAAAAAGTACAAAGGTCAGCTGAATCTTTGATCACATCTTAACTTTTTAGCAATCTTTCTGTTTTATAACAGTTTGGCTTCACAAGGCTTGACTTTGTACTGTATATATGAAACTATTTCTGATATGTTTGGCGTCTTGCGTATTACCTGCAGGTTCAGCGGAAGAATTGGAAGATTTAAAGAAAGCATACCTGCATGGAAAAGGGAGTATGGATTGGATCCTGGAAGCTGTACCTTTTACCAACACAGATGAGGAAGATCGTTTGAGAGAACTCCTGAAACCTTTCATGGACAGTGGAGAAATTCCTGTTTACAAGAGATTTACTAATGAAAATCCTAAAAAGACGGCTGCAAGGAAACGAAAGGTATTTTAAAACACTTTCCTCCACTATTGTTTATTTATCTTATCATTGTAGATGTTTTAGTTTGTAATACAACTCTTGCATATGCCCAGTATGAGAGAGAAGCAAAAGAAGCAGAAGAACTAGCCGCTGAGTATGGTTTGGATAAAAACAAGAAGTCTGAAGATGATGGTGATGGCAGCCTGATGGCCATTATCAAAGCACGTCAAGGCCAAAGGCTCATTGATGGAGAGAATTTCCTAGACCGCCTAGCAGAAAAATATGCTGCAAAGGTAGCTAAAGGAAGTAAAAAGAAAACAGGATCTAAAAGCAAGAAATGAGTGTACTGTTCCTATTCTTGAATGAATGTTTGATTTTCTGTCTATGCGAAATAAGTACAAAATCTGTAGTTTTCTCAGAATTTGTACTTAAACTATCTTAAGGTTATCTTTAATATTTTTTTTACCTATTGTAAGTGATGATTTGTAAGTTGTATTCTGTTGTTTTTATTTTTAGTTCTTATATAAGGCTTGCAATAATAATGTAAAAATATTTTAATGAGATTTCTCTTGTAGCTGAAAAGAAACCTGTTGACTCTTTAAGGATTTCTCTCAAGGGAATTTCTGGAAGGAAAATGCCGTTATAAGAGGCAGGCATTAATTGTATTTCAGTCTATTGATGGGAGACAAAGATTCTGGGAAAGTGCTTGGTAGATTTCATGGAGGGGTATAAAACTTTAGGACAATATAAGAACCGTACACCCAGGCACTGGGGAAAACACTTTTCTTCTTTTTTTTTTTCTTTTTATGGTAAAGGTATAACTAAATATCAGAGTACCCTGATTACATGCTTGTGTGGATCACACTGTGCATTTGTCCTACTGAGAAGCAAATGCTGATGAATTGACTAGTACAGTATTATTTCTCTTCAAGTATTATTTGAAGTTGACATTTATTGCTTTACTTATTGAAGTAGTATTACTTTCTCTACAATATTGAATGTCCCTCAAAGAAACAATTCCAATCGATGGTCAAATACCATGATATTACCTCTTTAATAGATTGTCAACAAGGCAGCCTCATTATCGTAATAATATTGTTTCCCTCCCAAAGCTTGCTGGCTCTTATCAAGTAAACAATCCATATAAAACCATTCATTTGTCCTAATGATAGGTGTGGTACTAGTACCACTCTAAATATATACATATATATATAATCAATCTGGGATCACAAACACTTATTCCTAGGTTTAAAAAAAAATCACAGGACTTCATCTTACATCAAGCAGAGTACAAAAAATTAATCTAGATATTGCTGCAAAAGAGCCTGCAGTATTACCACATTCCAATACTGTTAGTTGTGCATAATGTATCCAAAGCTCTTTCTAGTACTAATGTTTTCAACGTCAAGTTTTTCTTATGAAACTGAGGAATAAATATAGAACACTGTAAATGATTCAAAATGACTAGACGTAGTAGGTACTGACTAGATAGTAACTCGAGACAGTTGGGACTAGATGATAGAGGTCAATTCACACAACTGGGAGTTACAAGGGAATCACCACACTGCAAACCAGGGAGAAAACCAAGAACAAGTTTATTGAATCAAGCAGACTGTTGATGCTCCATCTCTTTTATCCATAGCTGCTGCTCTGCGTTTAATCCCCTCCAAATAGACTTCTCTATTGAAGGAGCCAGCAGCAAGTGGAATCCTGAAAGTAGAGGAATTGGTTGATTCCAGTGTTGAGGAATTCAGGTATATTTATGGACACAGTTTGATGAATGAAAGATGTGTCAGTTTAGTGAAATTGGTTCAGGATAATACTCACGTATCAATTCCAGGTCTCACATGGCTGCTGAAAAGTCCCCACACTGGCTTATGGTCTGATGTGCAAACTGATTGCACAGAACTGTACTTCTGGCACACCAGAAAAGGGGCACCAGATGGAGTGGTAATGGGCAGAGATCCTCCGAGTAAACTGCTTGCTCGGCGAGGTGCTTGTCGGCACTGTAGAAGAAGTCACAATACAGTATTTACTATCATATGAACAATCCCCACAAAATTTCGTAGCACATCAGGTTTTGATTACTTTGAATAGAATTCTGTCCGTATAGGAAGGAGTTCGCTGCTTTTGAGATGTGTCAAACATCTGCGTTCCAGGATCATATTTGTAGGTGGGCTTAAAGGTGATGGGTCCTTCTTCAAACCCTCGAAATACCATACCTAAAAAGATGTTTTATTTTAGCAATTGAAAAACAAAAACAAAATTGTAATTTTTTTCTAATTCTTCTTACCTTGAAGTATGCTGTTAGTCAGTTGATCCATTTCCATTTTATATGGTGCAGGTAATGGAAATTGTTGTTTTGCCACCCAGTCAACTACTTCCGCCCTAGGCTGGGAAAGTCGAAAATTTAAATCCCCACACCAGAAGACACAGTCAAAGTTTTGAGTGACATCTGAGGAAAGAATCAAAAATGTCACAATGAAACCAACCATGCAATCCAATCAGAGCAGGAGTGTAAATCTTGTGTCCTGACCAACCTTTATTTTTGTGTCTGCAGGGCAGGTTTTTTGGCAAATCAAGTGATCGAACTATTTTCTTCACATCACTAAGACGTTCTTTCACTTTTTCTGCATGTGCTGTGAGATGAGAAGTAATGAACAAAAAAGATGTTCCAAAGAGCATAACGGCTATAGCTACAGCGCCTTTAGTACGAAAGGCTGTTCCTGGACGAACACTAAAGCTTGCTTCTTCAGGAACTGTAAATTTAAATACATGTAAGTTTTAATTATTATTTAACATTGATAAAATCCATGAGACCCATCATAAACAGTACCTGAACAAAACCAAATCAGATCCCTCCTAACATAGAGGGCCAAATGTAAAGTGCCTAAGGCAGCTGAATGCAGTAACACATGTGATGGTCCAATCGTTTCTTGAATTCCTACCTCCCACTCAAATCTTTCTGGGTAGCTTTCTTGGGTGCCAAATACCATAAAGTCTGGCACATGTTCCAGCTCCTCAGGCAGGAGTAAGTCATTAAGCTCAGAAGGTGGTGCCTGGATTTAAGATGGCGATTAGTGTTCCCTCTACACATCAACTTAAAAAAATGATAATTAATGTGATCATCACCTGGCCATTCATGTTCCATGTTCCAACAAAAATTTGAACAGTTCGGGAAGGTAAAACTCGCTCTAACTCTAATGTTCCTAACAATGAGTTTGCAGCAATTCTCCCATGAAGATAGTTCCTGAAATTTTAATATTATGTTTTTGAAAAGTTTAAATTGGTTTTTATT
>NW_026267581.1:32063-36504 GCF_000697945.3 Frankliniella occidentalis | reverse complement strand
TCCTCTCTTTCCTCCTCTTCAGCGGATGGCAACATGTCATCGATTAAGTTATCTGGGTCATCCTCTCTTTCCTCCTCTTCAGCGGATGGCAACATTTCATCCATGAATTCATCTAAATAATTTAAGACAAAGAATGACATGTAACTTGTTCATCCCACTACATCAGATTAGTTTAAAAATAAAGTCAAATATCACTCTATAGTACCTCGGCAACCAGGACATAAAAAAAAATCATTTGTACCACCACTTATCCTTAAGGTGGATTTTCGCCACACACCCTTTTCCTTGCAAACATCACATTCCACTGCCGAAACATAAAGAAAGTAAAATTCAAAGAGAGGATGAAACTACAAGGAATATCTGATAAAAGAAAAATGTTTTCTACATACCTTTTTTAACCACCTTTTTTTTAAGACCAATTCTAGTCAACACTTGACCCTTAGGTCGACCTCTCACTTTGTTGCCCTCTTGAACCTTGAGCTTTCGCATTTGTTTGGCCGTTAAAGGGGTGTATTTGTTAGATGCTGAAAGAAATTGTTATCTTAATAATGCAACTGTAAATCCAGGAAAAGTAATAATCAGGAAACTTACCCCCTACAACTTTTTGTGTCAGTGCAGTTGTACTAATATTTCTCAAATCATCTGAAACACCACATCATAAATCAAATCCAGCTCACAAAATAGAACTAAATCATTTATTTAGAAATTAAATTGGAGTTTACCAGAAGTAGGATTAGCATCACTCCTGCAGGTATCATTTTCTGGAATTGTTGTGATGTTATCATTTCTGCTCATATCATCTAAAAACGAAATGTCACGTGTCAGTCCAAAGACATACGCAAGAACTAAATAATTTTAAAATTAACTGGGAGCCTACCAGTGGAAGAACAATTTTCTTCATTAGCTTGCTGAGCGTCTTCATTTCTCACATCTAAAAATAAAATGACACGTACCAGTCAAAAGACATAAAGAAGAACTATTGTTCATGTTTAACTAAGAGCTTACCAGAAGTAGAATGATCCACTCCATTGCCTGGCTGAGTGTCTTTGTTTCTCACATCATCTACAAACAAAATGTCATCAATCAGTCTAAAGACAAGAACATTTGAATTTCATGATTAACTAAGAGCTTACCAATTGCAGAAGAATCCACTTCCTGGGTGTCTTGTTCTACCACATCAATTACAACAATGCCATTATTACCCTTGCCAGCCTCCAAGACCACAGCTTCCTTTCCCCGAAGCCAAATCTGAATGATATCATCAAGGCATTTCATTCGACTGGCATATTGCTTGCCAGCACAATATGCTACAGCTTTTGCAGCTTCCAGGGCCAAGTCACTGGCCTCTTTATATCGCTCCCGCTGATTAAGAGGTTTCCCTCCTGTCTTCAAAACTTCAGTTCTCAAAATACCATCAGGTATATATGATGTAGGCATATCCTCCTGCCTTGTCCTAAAGTTATCTTCTGACACAGTTTGCCATCTAGAAGGCACATCCACCGAAGAAAAGACGGTAACATCTAAAACAAACAAGATAATTAGTAATGTTATGGCACTGCACAAAATTTACACCATAACAGATTTCTAAGTACCTTTCTGGACACGGAAACAGAACATATGTCTACACGGCAGACGCCGCTCTTTGAAAATTGGGCAAGGGCAATCCTTGAGAGTGGGTTGCCAATTCTTGTAATTCACATTGTCAGGGAGCTTTACTCTTCTCAGCCCTTCCTGATACTCTACTCGCATGCATTCTGCAGCAAAGGGTGTGGCAGAGTTCAGCATCAGTTTAATGTTTGGGTCAGTAGTGTCAGTTCTATAGGACATCTTCATAAGGCCCAGGAAATCATTGTAATTTGTCACATTATCACAGCTTACTTGCAAAATTAAGAGAGCCTTAATTAGCTCTGGCAACGAGTTTCTTCTGCTGACAATGGTTTTTATTTTTTGATTGTGTGATTCCACTGCATTATTAGTTCTTTGGCCAAGGTTCAGAGAATTAAGCCGATCATAGCAAGCCCAAGACGCACCATAGTTAGCCCAATTATCATTAAAATAATCTAAAAATGTCTCTGACGCGACACTTGGTAGACTATCACACAGCTCTTTATATCTTTCTTCAGTCATCGAGTAGACCATCTTCTGTAAAATTTCCCTAAGCTCTTCTTTTTGGGTTTCCTCTTTGGTTGCCTTTTTGAATGTTCCCAACACGTGAACACTACATAGATGAATGTGTACCCATGGTAGGATTTCTTTCACAACAGTGATTTCATTATAATCTTTATCAACTAGAATTGTCTGGACTTCCTGAATGTGGTCACTGTTAGCCTCTTTGAAGGCCATGACCGATTCCTTCATAATATCCAGTTTTTCATTTGCAACTATGCAATAACCAGCTGCTTTACCTTTACCGTACCGGTCAGTGACCCGGAATACTACCAAAGGCATATTGTTGGCATTAACACAGTAGGTTGTGTCCATCCCAACCACCTCAGGGTATTCTTGGAAGTTTTTAGCCATTTCTGCTGTTTGAAAAAAAATGAATAGGATTTTTTTCTTTCTGTCTGTGTTACGCCTGTCATTGTTGGTTTCATCACTATCATCCTCATCCTCCTCCTCCTCATCATTATCATCTCCTCTTTCTTCACCAATAATTACTGTGCCTCCAGATTCACTGATTTCCGTCAACACTGCATACAAATGATCCATATTGGATTTAAATTTTTTGTTGGTCTGTAATCTTAAACGGGTCCTGCATCGGAGAATAAATTGATTAAATTATACAGAAAAAAGAAACGGTTGGAGTACTGCAGAGTCCTTTGAGTAAACAAATCCTACTTCAAAGATTACCTGACATTGGCAATGTCCTGAGGTGTAGTGAACTTCTTTAATGTAGCTTGCACCAACATTGCCTTCGCTTTAGCACCAAGCATTTCCTCCACCTTGTGACGCTCATCTTCATCAAGCCGCCGCCTTTCAGGGTACATGGGAAATAATTTCTGATCCACAGGGTGGTTTGTATGTTCCTCATTGAACGTATCAACAATGAGAACCTGTTCCTCGGTAGCCTTCAGATACAACTTACATTTGCAATCTACCTTGAATGTTCTAAAAGAGAGGGACAGCTAGTGATTAACCACAAACACAGTAAGTTTAACACACATAAAACATACAGGGATGAATATTATACACATACTTCTGATTAGGCCTCTGGTTTGTAGCCTTTGGATTTTTCCTCTTTTTACCAAAATGTTTGCATACCACGACAAGGTGATGATACTTTAAGGAAAGATCCACTTTATCTTTGTGATCTAAGTTGTGCTTTTCTGCCAACTTAGAACTGTAGTTTACCAAAACTACAGAATGCTTCTTCTGGTATGCTTCCAAAGCAGTTTCAAAGGCTTTGTAGGTTTTGTATGTGGCCCCTACTTTCAGAGGAGCAGGACCATCGTCCACACCCACTTCGTCCGCTTCGCCCTCCAAGTCCATTTCGTCCATACGATACTACATTGACAAAAACACGATGACAAGTTTAGAACCAAGCAATGGTCACTTCATTCAGTCTGAATAGAGCTGGGGCCAGGTAAAGAGACGCCTAACCTACACACGAGTCTAAAAATCTTAACATGAAACGTGTGCCAAAAGATCAGTAATCTTCAATGTAAACACAATAATACTTACCTCACAATAAACCAATATCAAGACCAGAGAGAGACAAAATTCAACCAAATAAAACCGCTCGCAATTGCTTTCCTTCCAGGCGTAAACGTCTCGTATGCTCAGACACCGTTGTTGCCGTCCAGTAAACAGTGTCTTCCCGCCAAACGAGCAGTGCGGAGAGAGTGGGTGGGGGGTGGGGGCCGGGCGGCTGCCTGTTGGACGTCGAGCCCTTGCGGCCAGGGGCCCTTGCGGCTGGGTCCCGGATATGGAGGGGAAAGGGGGGGGGGAAACTTTCACTTTGTACGCATGTGTGTGAGGAAAAATAGGACTTAATTTTTAACCGCATTTAGTTTTAAGATGGGGTGTATCTTAGCCCCACCCCCATCAATTCAAGGTTGTAGGTCGCTGGATACCCCCGGGGAGAAATAGCTTTAAACCTTTAAACTCTAGGTTCTGACTGCAAATAGTAAATTAGGCACTGGGCGCAGTTGTGACTGTGTTGGAAGGTATTTTTACTATTTGCAGTTGTAACTGCGAATAGTGTGATGATTGCTGTGCGCAGTTTTGACTGCGTATAATTGCTGTGCACTATTTGCAGTTACAACTGCAAATAGTTATAATGCAGTTGGCCGCAGTCAGAGAACTGTGAATAGTCACTTCGAATATTTTTCCTTCGGCCGCGAATGTTCAATTTGATGAATCTTCACTGGTGCTTCTCACCTTCCCACAAAAAGTGAATACTTAATCATAAACATCAAAGCTGATTAAGTTCTCCATATTT
>NW_026267581.1:30175-32013 GCF_000697945.3 Frankliniella occidentalis | reverse complement strand
ATATAGTAAAAGTGGGGACTAAAATGTTGAGCCACCTTTCACGAGCTTTGTTTGCTGGTATCAAATGCAGAAGTTGTGCTGCAAGCAATGACTGCCTTGCCAAATTTTCTGTTGAGGCACCACTTTGATTCGTGTTGGATTCTCCACCTCCATTTAAATTACTTTTTGTATGTTCAAGATGGCCCTCACAACCAACTGATTGTGGTCTATTTCTCGGTCCTAGCAGTGCCTCGTGAGAGGGTGACCTTTTTTTCCGGCGAGGAGGTGCTTCTGGTACACTATGGGTAGAACCAGGAGATGAGTGAATTGATGACGGGAGTAAGTTGTCAACTGAATGGCACTGTGTGAATAGACGTTGTTTGGTTGGTTTCGGAAGCCCAGCTGGTGCAACAGCTTTTACAATTTTTATCTGAAACAAGAAATACTTAATTAGAAACAATCAGAAAGCAAAGCTAATGCAGCAAAGAGATTTTTCTTTTCCAAAACTTACAGAGGCCTCATCAGGAGACATATTGTGATCAGGGCTATGAGGTGAACTATCATTTCCTGTGTCACTAGTGCTCATATCATCAGCGAAGATTACCACTTTTTCATGACTTAAACAGGGTTTTTGTGGTGAGTTCTTTTCCACAGGAGGCAACACATCACAAGACTTATTTGGTGATCCCTCAGAATACTTGTTATCTTTGAGTGACATTACATGAGTATTGCGGTCCGCCTCTTTTGTCTCCTGAACTGGTGATCCAAAACAATTCCCACTTTTTGACGGTGAATTTCCTGCACTAGGAATGAGCCCCTCCCCAACTTGCAAACCAATGTCTGCCATGACAGGCCTCTCAGTTCGAGCAGATGAGTTCCTTTTGGTGAGGTCATCTTTTCGACGACTCATGAAATTGCCTGAACTTCTTTCCATTATTGTACAGCAAAGAAACTTCCGAGAGCTTTTGAAACAGCTAGCTGGAACAAGACTCCTTCTACTTGATTCGGAAACTTCTTTTTCATTTCCAAACAAAAAACCGAGAAAACAACAAACCAGCATTGACATCAGAATCTTCTGCGGAATCTTGTGCTCCCAGTTTCAATTTCAGGCGGCAAGTCTTTCTGTTGTGAAGATTAAAACACTTATGTGACAATAGACTGGCTTATTCCGGTTAGATGAGGACTCTTTGAAACATAACCTCATATCTTCTATTCGTCGGGGCCATGGCACTGCAAGCTAGCTTGCTAAATTTCAACAGATCATTCGTTCTTGACGTGAAAACCATAACTGACATTCAGGTTTCCCTTTAAAGCAGGGCTTAACGAATGGTTCCCTCCACCCCAAACACTGCATCTTCTGCTGGTGGATGTAAGTCACAGACGTTGCAATTCATGCGGATGACAGTAGAAAATTGAGGCGTCAGCACGCGAAAACCATCCTGCTCTTTCATCAGCTCAAATGGCAAGGTCGGCAGGTGCTATTGGACGCCTAAGGGACACTACTACCTGCCTCAAAAAGGGTTGTGGACAGGAGGACTCTAGCAGTAGACACACACTCACGAGCTAAATATCTACTTTCACATCACATACTAGAGTTTCAAATTAAAGCAATGAAAGAGCTTAAAGTTTTGAAAATAATATCGAGATGGTCATAGAGGCTCTAAATAGAGCGGGTCGTCACATACATCACGCTAAACTTGAGTAAAAGGTCTGGATCAATAACTTTGTTTATGCCTCAAGACACACAACACAGAATGAGGGGAGAGGGGAGGGAAAAAGGGGGTCAAATCAAAATGTCGCCAACTATTATTTGCTTTTGTATTGATGTTAATAAAATTTAGACCATTTATAAAGATATT
>NW_026267581.1:20092-23680 GCF_000697945.3 Frankliniella occidentalis | reverse complement strand
TCAGTCAGTTAAAGAACTTACTGAAGTTTTTTAAATAAAGTGTTGCTTTCTTATTGTTTCACGTAACACAGATATACGCAGTAGAGTACTTGATTTTTTATTCTAACTAAAGAACATATAAAACAGTTATCTTAGGATATAATGCAGTCTGTTATAGGCTTCTGGACGAGCGAGTTAGGTACTGGTCCTCCGAGAGATACATTTTTAATAACTTCTACAGTATGATCTACATCAGGATATGCCAAGGTCTGAAGTCTTGAATGAACATTTTTTCCATTAATGTGTACTTCAAATGCCCCTAGAATCAGAGAGAAAGTGTAAATCCACATGTTTAGTTGAAATTTCAGAGTGCACATTTACTCGAACTTTAAGCGTGGTCCACCTGAACGATCATCTTCTTGGCCGCTAACATTTGCTGTTGGGACGCCACCTTTAATTGCTTCTGCCATCTCATCAAATGCAGTTTTACCTCCACAGGGGACACTAGCGAGGGACAAATCAAGAAAGACTTAATGAAGATGGTTCTGATGGGTACAAAAGCATGTCAGATAATATGATCCCAATTCATAGATGGGTGACAACTTTACCAATATGTAACATGAATATTGACGTCCGTAGTTTGACTAGCCATTTCTTTAATAAATCCTAATGTTCAAAGAAAAAGATGTAGAAAAATAACGAAATCCACGAGGAAAAAAAGGGGAGTGTTTTGAACACAAATGAAAACATGGGACAGCAGAGCAGACGATTTTCTCGTGCAATCAACTCTAGTAGTCGTTATTTACAGAATACTCGTTATTTGCACACAGAATCGTTTTTCAGCAGTTTTTAAAGCGTTCCAATGATGTTCTCGTGTAAAAAGGTAGTGTTATACAAATAAAATAACATTGTACAGCAAACTTTTACCATGCAACAGACGTGAAACAAAAGGGACAGGGTCTGTCGCACATATAAAAGTCCACCAGTATTCAAATCTAGCGGGTGTTTAGTCAGACACGCCAACACATAATGTCTTTTAATTTTGTCAAAAAACGATCGAAAATACGAAAATATTTAAAAGAACCACACTTTAAATTGTGAAATTAACTAAAATGTTTATAAATATGGTTTATCAGGACCTCATATTGAACCGTTTTCTGTTATTTTCGTTTCTTTTTTTTTCTCTAGGTGGTCAACCTACAGAATGGACAAAAAGTAACTCTGCAGACCGCACTCCGAACAGCAAACTCTTCGTCTTGACGATAAGTTTAACTGCAGGTATGGATCAAAATTATTTTGATTTGTTTAGAATATTTTAGAAAATAACGCTAAGCCAAGCTGGCTAGAATCTATTGATTTTCCTCAGCATCAAAACAGCTGACTACGGCAGCCAATGGAAACTCTCCATTTCGTCACATGACCAGTCCAGCACTTAGCAGTCGTATCAGTTGTGTAAAGGAATGCCTTGTCATCGGTAATTCTTTGCATTTTATCCTTAATTTTGCCTCTCTGCGACTGCCGTAAGTTTCTTGTTTAATGCTTCAAATATCTGGGTTGCGGCTGAGCTAGTCGTCTTTTCTGTACAGCGAACGGTTCAGTATTGATCGAGCTTTAGAATCGCTCGGGAGCTTGGAGATAATGGGAGACGCCATTTTCTTTCCATTAGTGATGTCTGGATGAACAAATTTTCTTCACTATTTCGTGATCTTGTCAGTTCTCCAGTGCTGTGTAAACGGAGCTGAAATTTCTGCCCCCTTTTTCTTGTTTGGTTGTATTTCTGTGTCCCTCAGAGTTTCGCCATTGTTGCGTAATTCGCGAGACTCAGCAATCAACTCTCCTGGCCCCTGACAAAGGTGAAGCAGCATGTCACGTTTTCGGGACGTATTTTACGTTTTCCTCCTATATCCGAGGTTGACGCGCTAAAATTTGCGTTTTTTACCTCTTGCTCTAGTCTGTGAAACTCCTTTTGAACATTTGTAATCCTCACCCAATCTTCTGTGGTTATTGGCTGCCCATCAGCTGTTTCTTTATCTTGCAACAGTTCCAACATTTAAAAAATATTTGTGTTTCACTCTGCTTTATTTGATTCATTGGATATCTTATTTGTAAAATTATTTGGAATTAAACTTGCCATTCATGGTTTGTGTAAATTTTCATGGAAGTTGCAGATCAATGAGTGAATTGCTTTGCAGCTGAAATGTTTTTCTTTCATTCACAGTACGGTAATTGTCTACGTCATGTTTGCGTCTTCTGATGTATGATTTCAAATTCTGTGCAGTTTATGAATGCAATGTGGTGCATTTGAGATTCAATTGAGCGGTTTAATCCACTTTATGTATAAGTTTCAAGTCTTTTGTTATTGACAGCTTTCATTGTAATATGTAACTGCTATACCATATGATGTGCATTTTCTTTGACAAGTATTGTTATCTAATTACTCAACAATTTTTACAAATTTGTCTTCTGTTTTTTCAGATGTGTGCGGGCATGAATAAGTGACGCCTGGCTGGACTAGGATGCAATGCATTGAATTTTTGATATCGCATCGTCTATAAATTTCCGAACTTTGTTTTCAATTGGACTTCTTGCCTTGCCCAAGAGCTTCAGAAATTGTCTCTACTTCTTCTTTTATGGTAAGTTGCTTGCCTCCAACTGAATTTCCAGTAGTGGGTTGGGTGAAGTGCATTTTCTAAATGCATATTACTTTTATAAAACAAAATTTGGACATTTCTAGAGTTTATCTACTTTTGTGATCGCTTTGCATGTCTAAGTTTTTCATGAGGTAAGGATTCTTTAGATAGAGTTCATTCGACAAAGCCAGAGGACTGGCCTGGTTCGTATTTGTAGCACACTTCTTTCAGTTTGTGAGTAAGCGAGAGTTGGAGAGGTGTGTGCGCCGTTCCCTTTGTGGCGAATAATCGAGAGTCGTCGTGTTTGGACGTTTGAGCCGGGGGCCGGCAATATTTGCATCGGTCGAGGCGGTCGATCTGGCGTTGTCGCCTCGCCAACGCTCGTGATGGTGTCAGGTCGGCCCGGGGCGGGGAAGGACCCCGCGGGCGCCCTGGCTCCCCGTCCCCCCACACATGCGTGGACCGCGTCGGAGAATAATATTTTGATCGGGAGCCAAACAACGGGGCTGGCGGGTGCCTGGTGCCTGGTACCACTACGCGGAGCCGAGTCGCTGCTGCTGGTACACTCACTACACGCTCCTCCTCCCTTGCTCCCGGCCCGCGGGCTGCTGCACGTCGCAGCGACGTCGTCAACAAGTTTGAGCGCAACAGAGAGATAGGGCCCCGTCGATACAATTGTCTTGGCCGTTGGACCCTTGGCCTGAAGCAGCTGCTGGACACAACAGGGGCGGGCCTGGGCGCGCGTGGCTCTGCAGGGGGAGGCGGAGCAGGCGGAGAGGGTGGACAGTGGCTCGGCTAGATTGCCCCGCCATCTGCGCGGTGGGTCCGCACCTGTTAGGCCCCTGCTGGAACAGGGCGGGGCCCGGCCGCCGCTCCAGCCAAAGCTCCGGCCGCCGCAGCTTCCCAGAACGCACGGCGCGCTGCTCCAGGCCGCCCCGGCCCGTCCTGCCAGTCGAGTCCTGGTCCAGGCGGGGCGGGG
>NW_026267581.1:11214-15097 GCF_000697945.3 Frankliniella occidentalis | reverse complement strand
GGGGAGGCGGGGAGGGTGGGGTGGAGCGTGCAAGGGGTACATGGCCTCCCTCGCGGGTACTTGACTCCGGAGGACGCACAGGACAGCAAGGTCGTTTGGGACACATGCGACATGGAGTGGGGAAAGCGAGGTTGGGGAGGGGGAGAAGGGGGGAGCGCCTGGAGCTCCGGCGGAGAGGTGAGGGGGAGAGGAGGAGGAGGCGGGGCTGCGTCACAGTTCATTGACTGCGCCTCGGGGGGGAAGAGGGAGGGAGGTGGGGGGCAACGCTGTACGTAGGGTCCATTCCCTCATTTCTGGCGCACCGGCGAGCAAAGGCTGTCGAGACAATGCCATTGAGTCATTGTCAAACTCGTCAGTAGAGTGTGTTCCGGTGCGTTATAAGGGTTGACCTGCCGATGTAGAGTGTCCACCCGTCCTTCCGACCTGCATGGGGCTCCTCTCTCCAAGACAATGCTCATGCTCAGGCTCGACTCGGAGCGGTGGACACTCTAGCTTTCGGGTGCGATCCCTTCGACCACGGTGTTTATGAGGCCAACAAAAGCACCCAGAAAGCAAAGCCTCGCCGGTGCGCCAGAAATGAGGGAATGGACCCTACGTCCGTACGCTTTACGTTGGTCGGCGTGGCGGAGGAGAGGTTGGTTGCTGCTGCTGCTGCTGCTTTGAATGTTGTGGGGCTTTTGATCATCGCGTGCGGGGCGCCGCCGCCGCCGCGCTCGTTCTCCTCCTGGAATGCGACGGACGCGAGGTGTGGCCGGCGCGGCTCAAGAAGGGAGCAGCCAGCGGCAGCAGCTCTCTGCGCGTCCCGACATGCGTTCAGACATTCGCCGCCGCCGTCCGTCGTCGGCGTTCACATTCCGCGGCGCCCCTCCTGCTGCCGGGCCGGTGTGTGTGTGTGTGTGCATTCCTGGTGACCTTTAAAGTCCCCCTTCCTTCACCCCATCCTCCCCGTCTGGGAATTCGGACTGCACCTGGAATCGGTGGCGCCCCGCCGCCGCTGCCGCGTCTTCGTCTTTGGTGTCGATACCCCTCGGCGCGGGGTGCTTGGCCTCCTCGTGGCGCAACATCATGACAGCTGCCGATGATGACGGCGTGGTGGTGTCGATACCCCCGCGGCCCGAGGTACTTCACCTCTCTCCGCTCGAGATGGTGGCGGCGGCGGGAAGTCCCGTGGCGGGCCCGTTGGCGGCGGTGCTGGTTATCTTGCCGACAGCTGAAACCGAACCACGCCGCTGCCTGCCTGCCACGCCCTGCTCCGCTTGACGTCTGTGGCAGGGAGAAGGAGGAGGAGGGTTTCGTCTGGGACGACGACGTCGTCCTCGTCGTCCTCTGGGCGTCCCGCTGCGGCTGGCGCGGCGGCGGCGGCGTCGCGGGGTCTTTCGACGCGACCCCCTCCCTCCCACCGACTGGGCATGCGGGACCATTGATGAACGTGGGAATTGCCGCTGGATTTGGCAGTTGGCGCGCCGAGGGAGGCCGAGGGCGTGTCCGCCAGTGAGTCAGGCCGTCGTAGGGCCCAACCTATCTATCCCCCCGCGCCCGGCCCGGGCTGACTCATGCGCCCGCTGCCGTTGGTTGAGTCACGTTACCCGCGGCGGCGTTAGGTTTCTACGCGTTCGCTATCCGGCCCCCGGGGGCTCTGCTGGTTGCGTTTTAAGCTCGATTAAAGCTCGTCTCGAGTGCTCGGGCGTCGGGCATAGCTGGGCGAATGAATGAATGAATGACTGAATGAATCAGCCTCGAGACTGGTTGAGATTGGCAGGTCGTCGTCGTCGTCGGGAGGGAGGGGTGGAAAGGAGAGTGCGCGGCTGAAGGGTAGCGTGTGGTGTTCTATTGTTCACGTCCCTCGGCCTGCAGCGCTTGCACCTGTTGGGCGTCTGCCATCGCCCCTGATGCCCGCGGCCCGCCGACTGCAACACTCGCGGCTGTTGACCTCGCCCGTCTCGAGTGAGGGTTGCAGGCGCGCGCGAAGGAGAGAGAGGTTTTCCCTGGCGTCCGTCGCGACGGGGACAGTTTGTCTTCGAGGATCGGGCGCAGCGGGCGACGGGACGGGGCGGCGCCGTTGCGGATAAAGGCGAGTTTTCCCGGCGGCTTTGGCGCGAGGGGCTTTTTGGTTTCGCACTCGGGAGGCCTTAATTGGCGCCGGTTTCCCTCATCATCGCACGCCCGCTCTCCTGCTGCTGCCGCTGGCCTGGCGGCGGCAGTGTTGCGGGAAATGGGAATGGGATCGTTTGTTTTGGAAAGTTCGACGACGGACGGACGGCCGCTCTGCTTCGCGTTGCTCCGGCGGAGGAAAGGAAGGGCTGCGGACTCGACCGCCGCGTCTCTTTTTGTCAGGGTTGCTCTCTTCTCCACTGTCTCCACACTGCCCCGTCCCTCGGATCCCATACTAGTGATCCCATATGGAGCATGGTGGGGTGTTTCACCATGGCAGGGGATGTTTCGCTCGCGGACTTCGACGTCCCACCTAAGTTGCCGGTGATTCATGTTCATGTGAACTAACGCCTTAACCCTCGTTGAAGTTGAAAAGCATGCAAGGCCCTCACGGTGGTGGTGGTGGTGTCCTTGGCGCCTGCCGCCCCGTTCACCGTGGGCGCGTTGCAGAGGCTGGCTGTGGTGGGGCCGCCCCAGACCCATTGACCACCACCTCCTCCTTGTCGTCGGCGGGATTAGCACCGTGTCGCCTTTCATTAGCGTTGCGGCCGGGAGGGACTTCCCTCCACCACCACCACCATCACTACCACCACTACCATCACCTCCATCACCTCCATCACCCCCATCACCTCATCTCACGGGTCGGGGTGGGATACACCTCCGCTCCCCGAGGCGGGGGCGCGCTCGTCTGCACCGCGCCGGTGTTGCTGCGCGAGTGATAAAGGCCCTGTGCCTCGGCTTGTTGTTTTTGTTTGCCCGCCGCGACGTGGCGACACAAACACTCTTTCGGTCCCCCTCTCTCCGGCGTCACCGCCGCCGCTGCGTAGAAGCGATACGAGGAGAAATTGACGAAGCGAAGCTGCCAGCCGTCGCCCAGCTGCGTCGTCGTCGCAACTTCCCAAAAACTAGCTACGCCGCCGCTGCTGCTGCCGCCGGGTCGGTCGGTCTCTCTGTCTCGGTGGTGCCGGTTGCTGCCCAGGCCCAGCCAGCTCTGGTCCGTTGCGTGCTTGCGTCATGTTACGTCGCGCCTCCTCCTCCCCGGGCTGCGCGGAGCCTGCTTAGGCAACCGGCAGCGCTGCTCTGAAACATCCTAGAGTGAAAGTAGTGCGCGGAGGGGTTCCTATCTATCTGCGCGTCAGGAGGGTGAACAGGAGTAAGGTGGTTCCTCTGCGGCAGCAGGCCAGGCAGGTTGTCGTTGGTTCGGCTGCACCCATACACGGTCGATCTCCCGACGGAACGATCAGCGCGTTGTACTTGCACAGGAATCGATGGTGTGTTGTACAGCAGCAGCGGGGAGGGGGTGTAATCGCCCTTGCGGGGTCGCCCCCGTGCCCCCCAGCCCGCCCGCCGTCCTTATCGGCGTTGACTCTCGGGGCCCCGGGGCCCTGGCGTGGGCGGCTTTGTCCCGGCGGAGCCTAGGCCTTGCTGTGCGCACCTGGCCGAGCACTGGGGCAGCGTGGGGGTGGTGGTGGTGTAGCAGGAGGGGCACACGCTGGGTGACCTGGAGCCAGGCAGACGCCCTGGAAATGTCAGGCTGACTGGCTGGGGCTGGGCGGCGTGGCGCGGCCCTTGCCTGGGCCCGCCCCCTCCAGGGGCCTCACGGGCCTGTCTGTCTCGCCAGCCGTCTGCCAGCGTTGCCACGTGGGCCTGCCAGCCCTACCTAGCGGCCCTCGTGTGAGAGGTGCGCAGAGGAGCCGAGCGGCAGCCAATCACAGCGCTTTGGTATCGCCTG
>NW_026267581.1:3866-11164 GCF_000697945.3 Frankliniella occidentalis | reverse complement strand
GTTGCTTATGGTCCCATGCACCCCGCGACCCCCTGCAGCCCCGCAATTCTTGCGCTTTAGTCAGCTGAAAGTAGAAACAGGAGCCACCGTTGCCGCAGAGTTGTGCGCGCGAGCCAGATTTTGGCTCGCGCTGGCTCGCGGGCGATTTTCCCCTAGCTCGCGCCTGGCTCGCAGCCACCGAAGTTCTGCGAGCCAGGCTGGCTCGCGCGAGCCAGCCTAGCTCGCGCGTCCAGCGCTGGCTCGCAGAGTAGAGCGAAGGGTGGGGGTAGCGAGACCGACGCAAGCCAGGCGCGAGCTAGCCGAGCTGGCTCGCGCGCTGCGAGCCAGACTGCTGGCTCGCAGGCACCGACCAGGCCAGCACAGGCTCGGCACTCGGCTTGCGCTGTCCGTATGGTTGCAGAGTTGCACGGCGGCCGGACCTCTGAGCGTCGGTCGATGGGTCGACTCGACATCGACAACTAGTGTGGGTGTGCTGTGTTTCTGTTTCACGGCGGACAGTACTCCAGGTGTACGCCTGACGTACACAGGGTGTACTACGGGTGTGCTTTGGGTGTACTCGTACTCCACTTATTCCGATCGTACTCGAGTGTACTGTACTCCGTTTGTACTCCAATTGTACTCCGCGTACTCCGAGTGTACCACTGCCCCCCCCCCCTTAATATTTGAGCCGTCAATTTCTTGGTGTCAGTCACCCTAAAAGTCACACTAAATGTATTTGTAGATTTTGGGGCAAACGTTTGCACAAGTTGCGCTTACATTTCGATTCGCACGAATTTGTGTGCCTAAAAGCATGCACTTGTTCGCACAAATTTGTGCAAATGCAACGTATGCACAACTTTGTTGTAGATAAAACCTACAAATCTGCTAGTGGTGAACGCAGTTTCTCGACGTGAGTGTGATATTCTGCCGGTTGAAGGAAAAATGGGTACATGTTAATAAGATTTTATGAATTTGCATACTTTTTATTCAGTAGTCAGAAAGTCATATTTATTTTAATGAAAAAGAAACTCGTGCTCAGTCAACGACAGTCGATAAACTTAAAATAAAAATAACATAAAAGTAAAGAATATTTGAAGAAAATAACAAGTATACTCTAATAATGAGTATACATAATACTGTCCATTACTCATGACTAGGAAAACAGAAACTCTGTTTCAACATTTAAAGACTAGACTTCAAAAGTCTTCCTCACCTGCCTCCTCATCCTCATCCCCTGCCTCTCCTACCTCACCCCCTGCCCCTCTCCTGCGTCCATTTCTATTTCTTCCTACTGCCTCCTCCCTTGCCCCTCCCCTTCTTTGTGCCCCTAACCCTGCACCTGCCACTGCTCCGTCCGTCTCTTTTTCTTTCTTGTACCTCAGGTACCCACGAAGTACAAGCATGTCGTCCAGATGGTCCGAGCTCAGCAAATTTCTTCGGGGACTTATAATAAGACCCGCGATGCTGAAAGCTCGCTCACTGGAGGCACTTGAAGCGGGTATACAGAGTACTTGCTTCGCCAATTTTGCTAATTTGGGGAACCTATGAGCCTGAGAGAAAAGAGCAATTTAGAAATACTACTCTACATCATTCAAATTTGGAAAGCGGACTAAAATGTGAATAATAAGAACAAAACCCAGAATTGTCAATTTACAAAGATATTTTTCGCAATGTGCTACGGACCCAGTTCACGAAACAACGAAACGAACAACGAAACGAAACAAAAATCAAAAGATATTATGTCGTACTTTTAGTGACACTTCACTGCACTTCCCTTCCCCTCCTTCTGCCAAAGCGTGTTCTGAGGGCAACGCGGGGCGCGCGGTGGGGAAAGGGAGAGAAGTGAAGGGGAGATGTCACTGAACACAGGGCGATCGCGACACGACCACTTACTCGGGTGTATCTGTGCATGCGTCGGAGTGTTTCGGGTTAGCCTACTCAAGAGCCTCACGCAGCTTGGCACCTTTCTTGAAGGGCCGGAAATTGCAGGCTAACATTCCAACCGGTATCATTCCCTACGCGTGCATCGATACAACCGATAGATTCACAACTCCAAAATAATGTCAAAAGGACCTTTTTTTGTGAAGCAAGTTTTTAATTAAGTGCATTAATGCCTTTTGTAGTCTAGTGACATTGTGGAATACAAGTTTCCTTCACTTTTTATGAGACACTTCCTTGCGCAATAGTGTCATCAAATTTTGACTCTGCACATGTAATTAAAAACTTAATGGACAAAACTAGCTCGATTTTGACTTATTTTAGGGTTATTAATTTACTGTGTAAGACGTAATACCTCTCTCTCCCAGAACTTCAAAACATCCTCTCCCGGCACGAGCGGGAGTTTGGCGTTCAAGTACTCCTCTATCTCGTCGTACTCCTCCCCTGACTCGGCCGTGCTACTTTCCGCTCTCCACTGGTCGTACCCATCGTCAAGTTTGCGACGTTTGCGTGCAGTAGTGTGGTCGGCAGTGGACCCACTAAACTTGTCACACATACGTATGGCTTGATCAAACACCTGTAAACAATTTTATTACAATAATATTTAGTTAAAGGCGTTTTGCGTTAAGTACAACACCATTTACAATGTTTTTCATAAATTTACGACGATTTTCGCAGTTTTAAATTTACAACATCCCATTCTTGCTCGTGAAAGGCGAAAGTCGATAGGTACCTCAACAGTTCATAAATATTTGAATTTGTCAAGAAAATCTTTAAATAATAGTTTATCCGAAAAACCCACACTTAAAAAATATCTACACCGTAAACCGAGGGGGCAAGAACTCCGGGAATCATGTGTACACCTGCCTGAGAATCATCACGGTAAAAATTGATCGAAATCAACAGAAATCGTTTAGTCTGAGCAGGAAACTAGCAGAACTGGTACCAATTAGTCGAAATAAACGTTTCTACCACTAGAAAACCAGATAAATAAATAGTAGCGGGCGGGAATCACCGGGAATCACTGGAAATCAAGTATTTCGGGAATGAAGTGTACACTTCAAAAGGGAGTTATTGCCCCCTCGCCGTAAACTATTGGAGTATAAATTGTGTGTTCTATCCTGCGGTTGAGAATTGACAGTTTCGTTCCCGTACACCGTATGATAGAGCGCAAAATTTAACAGTAGACCGTTATTCCAATTACAGTTTAAAACTGCTGTTTTTTTGTTTTTTTTTTTACAGTGCACGATATTTCAGTGTCATACACTCTAAATGTAAAGGGACAATTTTGTCCACAGATTTGGAACCGATTCGTGCACATCTAGAAAGGATGCAAATTTGTTCCTTAAATGGACAAAATTGTGTAAAGTCTCACACAATTTGTCTAGTTTTAGGAACAAAATTGCATCCTTTCTGGATGTGCACAAATCGGTTCCAAATCTACGGACAAAATTGTCCCTTTACATTTAGAGTGTAAGTACCTTCTTTCTCTCAGTGGCAGTTTTAAGCATGAGGAGGCGCCTAAAGTCAGGCCATAAGAACGTCGCTATCTTGTGCAGGTCATGAGGCACAAATTTTCGCTTCAGCAGTTGCGCTGCTCGGGCTCGCAGGTGTTGAATTTTGAAACTGTCATCTTCTTTCGGTTCTGACAAAGCCGCTAGCCGAGCAGCCGCAACCAGAACGTACTGTAAAGTTGGGTACTTGTCACCTTGGACTCTTTCAGACTCCAGCTTCCATGGTTTGAGAAAGTTGATGAGACGCTTAATGTCATTCTGGTCCTCCTGGTTTAAAAGGAGGTGGTCATACGTCTTTTCGCGCGTGTTGTGCGCTAACAAAGTAGAATTGACCTTTAAAAACAAAAAATCATCAAACACAGAACAGCGGTACACAAACAGTGTAAAAAAAAGTAGTAAGGTTTACAGGAAAATTTTCCTTCACGTAAGTTGTAAAACTACAATTCGTAATCGTAAAATTACATGCAGTACGTATAGACTTAAAATGCGCTGGCGAGTAAAAAAAATGTTCCCTCGTAAATTCACAAATTAAATTATAATTCAAGTTTACAATTTTGTTTGTAAATTTACGACGGTATCTTTCACAGTTGAAGTGTGGAATTTCACTGTGACAGATATTTGAAGCTTTTACGCGAAAAATCTCCTTTAAAAATGTTTAAGTTACAAATTTTAATTTAATTTTACAACATAGTTATTTTGACGCAACATTTCGAGAGTGAACTGTACTCTCACCGTATCAAAATGGTCCTTAGGGAACGACATCAACATTATCAGCAGAGAATTCCAGCGGGTGGGAATGTCCTGCTTCAGCGTCTCGTCCAGTAGGTGGTTTTCCCCCCAACCTTTGAAGAGGGTCACAATTTTTTTGCATTTTTGCATCAATTGAACGGCGAATCTACCTGCCAACTGCACTCTTGCATTTGCTTTAAGAAAACATAGTAGGTCGCCGTCTTCTGGTTTGTCTAAAGCAGAAAGAGTCAAAAACGTTTGCAACTTGTCAAAGAGATGAGACCCAAAGACACAACAGCCAAAAACAGCAACAGATATAATTACTGCAGACCTGCAGGGCAGGCACCGGGGTGAGAAACTGGTCAAATCGTTACTTCAGATTGTGTGAGATTGTGTCGATGTTAGTCTGTGATTTTTTTCAGATTTTTGGGAAAATTTTGGGACGTATTTTTAAAAATTGTGGGATTATGTATGATAGTGTGTGATCGTGTATAAATGTGTGTGATTATTTCATATTGTATATGATTGTTAATGATTGTTTCAGATTGTAGGATAAATATTCTGACATATTCTGAAAAATTGTGTTACATTGTGACGTGATTGTGTCCAAATGTGTCCTGATTGTTTATGAATGTTTTTCCCGATTCCCGATGTTCGTACCTGGTGGGGGGTGGGTGGTCCGCGCCGTGTTTCTTTTCTGCTTATACTTTACCGTATTCATGCGTGCGGACGGGTTGGGTTGCAAACTCACACGGGGCCTTAAGGCGCCATGGCGAGCGACGGTAGGCAAGCCCTCCCGCACGCATGAATCCGGTACAGTATAAGCAAACTAAAAACACGGCGCGGATCACCCATACCCTGTATTACGTGTCCAGTTCCACACCCCTCAAGAGGCACACTATTTGCGATTTTACCTTCAATGTGGTCGTTGAGCCAAGCCTGGTTGACCTCCGAAAGGTCATTACTGTGAGGCTTGGCCTTCTCATCTAATGGTTGAATGAAGTCAACGAGGACTTGAATATCATCCCGTGATAAATTATTGGCAGTCTCTTCTTCATTCGCATTGTGCAAAAATGTGCAAACCTGTAGGATTAACATAAACTGTGAAAAGACTTGTTTATTCGCCGTTACTGTACAGTAGAAATTCCATAAATGGTACGTGCGACAGAGATACACTGCTGAAGTACTGAACTCGGTCCTAAAATGCCGCCTGAAAAGTAGGTGATTTGCTGTACAAACCGCAAACCACCCAGAGACATCCCTCCCTCCCCCTCCCTGCCCCCTATTGCTTAGACCTGTGCGAATTGTTCGATATCGAATTGAATTAAATCTGGATCATTCGAATTCGTTCAATTTTGAATTTATTCAATTCGCTATCGAATAATTCGAAATCTCGAATATGCCCGCACTACACGTTGTACCGTCGTCGTACACCTACGCAACAAGGCCAATTTAAAATGCCACGAACGCGTGAATGAAAAATATAAATGCTTTTTTAATTCTACCTTGCTCGCACCTTACTTGTCAATGATTCTAAGTCGAGACAGTGGGTTTGTAATTTTACAATTGCGAATAGTAATTTGACAACTCTTATCATGGCAATTTTTTCTGTGACCCTTACAAGTTTTTCTCACAGTGTATCTAAGTGTCACAGCACCATTTATGGAAATTCTGCGGTAAAACATTTGTACCTCATCAAAGTTGTCTAGCAAATCTTGCATGCATGGCACGTGCGACATATAGCGGGGAAATTCTGTCGCTTCACAAGTCCGTGGGGGTTTTTTCAACTTTTTAAGATTCTCTGACTTCCGCCTTCTTGACGACCTTACAAAATTAACTGCTGACTCTACACATTTTAAAACCTCTCGTCCGGTCTCACCATATAAGTCCAACTCGACCATTTTCATATTAAATGCAGTTTTGAGTACAATATTCAAGCAGTGGTCCATACAATAGATTCTTGGAATGTTAAGAATTTCAAGTGCATTTATAACATTTTTCCCCCCATCAGTTACAAATACCAAATTATCTCTAATTACATTGAATTTCCTCAACTCCCTATCCAAATGTTCTGCAAGATTTTCTGCAGTTTCTGAGTCATCCTGGAAATTCGATACTGAAAGTACAAGGTTTAGCAGTTTATGATTATGGTCGATGATGTGCATTGTGAGGGACATATAGTGGCGTAGTGAGTACTTCTCAGTCCACAGGTCTGTAGTTGCACCCATGCCCACACTGTCTTCCGATGCGGAGTTAAGGTCAGCAGAGATTTCCTGTCGTGCCTTGTCCGCTTCTTCTTCTAAGCAGCGGACAAGTGTCGTGCGATCACTAATCAGCTGGGCGGCGTTAATAGGCTGCTTGCCATGCCTGGCTTGGACATTGCACGCCGTCTGGATCAGTTTAGTGAACTCATCCCCAGAGAAAGTCGTTGTGGGGCGCAGGTCCATTGCCATCACATTGACGCACGCGCTTTTGAACTCCATTCGGTCTGCATCCGTTGGAGTGGGAACGCGAACGCCCTACAACCAAAGTACTATGTAAACCTTTCGTACAATTTTAAAGTATTGATAAACAACGCGATCAACTTATAAGTGTCGTTAACGTAAATTGTCTACACTCTAGGGGTCGTGCACATAATTATGTCACGCGATTTCTGGCACTTTTTGACCCCCCCCCCCTTTTCCCCCTTGTGACGTCACATTTCCAAAATTTTCGAAAAATCCATGTATATTTATATGGATTGCAACAGCTGCGACAAATAATGTCTCTACTGAGGAATTCCGGAATATCGGAGAAAAATCGAGGGGTCCTCCACTCTCCAAGTGGGTGTACAACGAGTTGCGTGAGTGGCCGCGAGTATTCGAGAGTATTAGCGAGTACCCGCGAGTTTATGCGAGTATTTGCGAGTATCCGCGAGTATAAAGCGAGTATTTCTCGATTTTCTAGCAAATTTTCGCAAATTTTCCACGAGTTGTCGCGAATATCTTGCGAGTATTTTTCCTCGCGTGCAACGAGTTGGCGAGTGGGGGACCCCTCGAGAAAAATAAAGACCTCTTGGGTCGATTATAATGTTTCAAACTAATGTGTATCTTTACGCGAAAAATGTGACGCAACGTCGTTCACCCCCCCCCCCCCTAC
>NW_026267581.1:0-3097 GCF_000697945.3 Frankliniella occidentalis | reverse complement strand
AGTAGTCTCGTTCGGGGTGTCCCTGGCCCAGGCGATACCAGCCCGGAGCTCTGCGCACCTCTCACACGAGGGCCGCTAGCCCTACCCGGGGGGTGGCCCCGCCCCGCCCCGCCCCGCCCTGGGTGTAACGGCCGAGCTGCGCAGGAGGCCTGAAACTGAGAGTTGGCGGGGCCGCCGTTCGGCACGGGGCCCCAGCAGCAGCCCCACGGGGGATTTGAACTCTCGCGCGCGATTGCTTTTGTGCCGCATTGTAGCGATACGACCTGACCCCGACCCGCCGCGGGCGTGGCGTCCTTGCCGCTGCTGCCAGCTCGGCCCGTCTGCCAGATTTCAATTTCATCAACAGAAAAGGGGGGGGGGGGCTGCGTTCTACTGCGAGTAGAGCTCCTTGACGCCGTCCTTGGCGTTTGTTCACCGCGTCGAAAAGAAAATGAGAAATAAATCAAATCCCGCTCGCCCGTCCCCGCGGCCCGCAGCTTTTCTCTCTCGCGTCCGCTCTCCTCCCCTCCCCATTCTCGCCGTTTCGCGGCTCATCTCAAATACAATAGGCTTTGCCTCGCGCCTGGCCCCCGGGCTAGACAAAGAACCAGCAATTTTTGCGACTGCCTTTTATGCCGCGTGGCGTCTGTCTTCTTGGCGAGTGGATTTATGAAGGAATTTCTTGGCACTGTCGATACGGCGACGGGCTCCTATGTGGCGTGCACGTTCACGGTGCAGATTTGGGACCCCCTCCTTCCCCTGCGTCGCACTCTTTGTCCTGTCTGGCCTGTGCAGTCTCAGGTAGCGGCGGGGGTGGAGAAGGAGGGCGAGCGCACCAGCTGCATCTGGCTGGTGGCAGCAGACAGCCACGCCCCTGCTCCCCCTCCCCCTTCCGTCTGAGGGGGGTGGGGAGGAGGGGGAGCAGTGAAAGTCTGCGCGTGTGTGCGTGCGACAGACTGGAGCGAATGTCTGGACGGGTAGGTAGGGCTGATTGATTTATTTTTGGTGCAGGCTGGCGCGGTCGTGTGACTGCTGCCCCCTCCCTCCCCATCCCTCGTGGACCCGCATATCCCTCGCGGCCGGCGGCCGCCGTCTCCTCCCGACGCGCCACACCACCACCATGCTCTCTCACCCCCCCCCCCCCCCTCTTGCCCTTTCTCCGTATCGACCGCTTGCTTCAATTGCAAATTAGCCCCCGAACGGCTGCGGCGTGGGCTCTGCTCGGGGACGTCGCCGGGACCCTCCTTGGTGTGGTGTGGGGTCCCCCCCTGATGTCATGCAGTATGCTTGGGAGAAAAGGGGGGAGGGGGTGATTCCGCACGTCCAGTAGTGGGGTGCCTTCTGTGCTCCAGGATTGCAACTTGGAGGATATATAGGGGACGACCCGGAATCGCTGGTGATTTTTATTTTGTGAACGCCATGGTCCGGGAGGCCCGCGCCGCCGTGGAGGTCCGTGTGGCGGTGGGTGGGCGCGAGGGCGTTCCGCTTTAAAATCGATATGGTACAGCGGCGCAAGGGTCCGCTGCTGCGCGAGGCGCGGCGGTGCTGCTGCTGCTGCTGCTGCAAGGGCCGCCGCCGCGGAGCCCCCGCATGCGGGCTGCAAAGGGGAAACGGGGGGAGGGCGAAATTGTAACGGAGCACTAAAAGCCAGCAGGCGGCTCAGGAGGCAGTTCTTCGAGTGGAGCAGCAGCAGCTTGCAGCAGCAGCAGCAACCCCGGGGCCGACCTCAATGACGCGCTCCGCACTTGAGGACCGCGGCGGGCAACGCGTTGCGTCAGCCTTATCTATGCGAGCGAGCAGCACCGCGAGCGAGCCGAGCACGGCACGGGACCCAGACGCACCGGGTCGGGGTCAGCCCGCGGCACGCGGCCCACGACTCACTCGGGGCGCCCTGCCGCCTCCGCCGCCTACCGCCCGCCCCCCTCGCCCCGGTGTGGGTCATTCCTATTTCCATTTGCAACGCGTTAGTTAGAGGAAGTGGTGCCCTCCCGCCTGTGCGAACGCACCTCAGAGTCGGACTCTACACGCACTCGCCCTGGTGCTCTTGCATGACGTGCACGCCCTCGCCTAGCCATGGCGATGCCACCTCCATGGCCCTCACTTGTCGCGGGTCGCCAGACAACACGTGCGGGTCACACCACGCGCGGGTGCTTTGCAAATACCCCTCCCCCCCTCTCCCCCTCAAAATTAACGACGACGGTCGACGGCGACCCATGTCGAGTTCATTCAAGGTAGCCGTTGATGTCCTCGTCGTCGCGGTGTCCCCTGACCCGGGCCGTGACGTGGCCTTGGTCCCCGTCCTGCCCCGCCCCGCCGCCGCTCCATTTCTCCCGCTTGTTCCCGGCCCGTTGCATAAGGGCGGGCCGTGGCCGGGGCCTGGCCGGGGCGTTACACGGCTGCTTTCTCTCGCTCGCCTCGCCGCCGTGCCGCCGGTCGGTCTTGCAGTCCGCATGCCTCGGCTGCCCGGCCCGGAGCGGCCCGAGCCAAGCCGAACCGAGCTGGCTGAGCTGTACTACTGTAGGAGCGAGCGGGCCATTTCCCAATGTTTCCAATATCGTTTAGGTTGCTAAATAGACTTTCTCTCCTATCGACGTGTTGCGTGGGCGCCGCTGCCGCTGCTCCATGTACTGTACTCGGTTGGCCGCGGCGTGCCGTGTCGCAGCACTCACTAGTAGTAGTAGTAGGCGGCGAGGCGATGTCGTTTTATGGGGCTTTCAGCGCGACTATGGCTTTGCAGCTGCGTTTGGTCGGCGGCCAAACACCCCTCTGCCCCTCTGGCAGAAAAAGGTTGTGGTGGTGGTGAGCAGCGCCCCGCCCCGGCTAAAGAAAGAAAAAGAGGCCGGAAATGGAAATGGTGGTCGTGCTCGATACCGTAGTATCGGCGAGATGTCGCGGCGTCGCGAGCGAGATGGGGATGTGAGGTGAGACAGCTGCAGGTGGAGGAAGCCCCGTGGCGGGCCGGGGCCGGGCTCCACGACCATGCGTGGAGCGGGCGGGGATGGGAGGGGGTGCGCGGTGCCGCCGCCGCCGGCGCCCTACTTTGCAGGGAAGTTCCCACGCGGGCCTGCCGCCGCCGCCGCGGGTACCGGTGAGCCCCGCACTAGGGCTCGCCCCCCCC
>NW_026267580.1:90866-91310 GCF_000697945.3 Frankliniella occidentalis | reverse complement strand
CTTTCCAGCTTCCGTTTTTGTTCTTCTTACTTCCGTTCCGAGCTCCATTGGAATACCCCATTCCGCTTTGCTGTGCTCACATCCATGTTCAATAGGGTATTCTGCTTCAAAAGAACCGGAACCTTAAGAAGAAAAGCATGAGTGCCCGATCTGTTTCCGCTTAAACGCTGATTGGTCAACGACGACCTTCGTATGCCGGTCAGCCAATGAGCGCGCAGAGGAAAGCAGATAGAACAGTCAGTCATACTTTTCTACTTTAGGTTCTGGGTCGCTTGCAGCAGAATAAGGCATTCAGGTAAAGCTATAAAATGCAGAAGAACGCGGGGAAGAAGAAAACTGAAATCGCTATGCTTTAACATGCTGATTTCCGTTTTCTTGTCCCCTCCATTCTTCTGCATTTCGGCTTTTCTGGAATGTTTTATACCCTACAGCCCGCACAGAACG
>NW_026267580.1:89331-90332 GCF_000697945.3 Frankliniella occidentalis | reverse complement strand
GTCAACAGTTTCTGTTACAAATGGAACCGCAGAGCCGTCCGATTTAGGCAGTCAATCATTCGAATAATCACCGAAAGATGTACAATTATTTGAAGAGAAGGGCCAACGGCAAAATGCAGACACGCCGCCGGAGCCTGGGATCGAGCCTCCGACAGTCGGCAACTCGGTCGCCAGTCTGCGACGGTATCCACTTGGCCAGAGCGGACACCGGAGAAGGGGGGAGACCGGAGAGCAAGGCAAGCAGCCGCAGGCAGCCCTGCAGCGTGTCGTCACTTCCACACTTCTGCTCTCCTCCTCTGTTTCCCGAGTGCATCCCAATACGACCGAGTACTTGTGAGCGCTATCCCACGTACTCACTTGCGACTTCTCTCCCGTACCGAAGGGCGACAATTGAGATGCACTCGGGAAACAGAGGAGGAGAGCAGAAGTATGGAAGTGACGACACGCGGCAGGGCTGCTTGCCTTGCTCTCCGGTCTCCCTCCTTCTCCGGTGTCCGCTCTGGCCAAGTGGATACCGTCGCCAACTGGCGACCGAGTCGCCGACTGTCGGAGGTTCGATCCCAGGCTCCAGCGGCGTGTCTGCATTTTGCCGTTGGCCCTTCTCTTCAAATGATTGTACATCTTTCGGTGATTATTCGAATGATTGACTGCCTAAATCGGACGGCTCTGCGGTTCCATTTGTAACA
This sequence comes from Frankliniella occidentalis, assembly GCF_000697945.3. Taxonomy (NCBI): domain Eukaryota; kingdom Metazoa; phylum Arthropoda; class Insecta; order Thysanoptera; family Thripidae; genus Frankliniella; species Frankliniella occidentalis. The sequence continues at coordinate 89,646 of NW_026267580.1, read as the reverse complement.
GAAACTGTTGACACTTCGGAAAAACTTCACAGAGAAATCAGCCATTGTTCGTCCGCCAAACAGCCTGTTCGCCTACCGTTCCCGGACGAAAATCGGCCTTTTTTCATTCGCTCCTCGGTCTGCAGTCAGATTCGAAGCGCGGCCGATAAAAGGCCGATTTCTGTCCAGGAAAGTGAGGGAAGGGAGCCGTTTGGCGACCGGGAAACTCGCCTTGTTTCAAAGCCGGAACGGCCGAATCGTTCTGTGCGGGAGGGTATTTCAATAGAGCGCTGCCTGGAACTAAGAAGAACAAAACCGGATACGAAGAGTGATGGT
>NW_026267580.1:88994-89281 GCF_000697945.3 Frankliniella occidentalis | reverse complement strand
AGGGTATTTCAATAGAGCGCTGCCTGGAACTAAGAAGAACAAAACCGGATACGAAGAGTGATGGTAGGGGCAGGCGAGAGGCGGAGCGGCGGGTAGAAGGGGAACACCCCTCCTTCCTCCACTCGCCCGCCCCCACCTGTGAACTCTCCTCCACTGGGCGGAGTGGGGGAGCGCCCGGGGAGAAGAGGAGGTGGCAGGCGGGAGGAGTGCGGGCGCCTTTCCACCTTCCGTTTTTGTTCTTCTACTTCCGCTCAGCGCTCTAGACCAATACCCTATTGAGAAATGGC
>NW_026267580.1:84652-87792 GCF_000697945.3 Frankliniella occidentalis | reverse complement strand
TATATTCATGGATGACCCCTGGCGAAATTAGAGCGTCGTGCGATAGCGCTAACCCCGTGCGCAGGTGCGCACGGGGCTTTTCTACCTATGTCGAAAAAGAGCTGTGTGGGCTTCGGCACCTGTTTTAAGTTGCTACTCAGCAGCGTGGCGAGCGATTTACGAATTCCAAAGCTCAAACAGAACGTTTTGAGGTCTAGTTTACTTTCTGCGCCAATATCAACCCGTACCCCATCCTCTCAAGAGTACGTAGCTAAAAACGCGACAGAACTGTGAGTGGAATGCCTGCATTGTGTTCGGGTCGTAGAAAATGTAGGTCGGACAAGTGGCTTTGGGTCGGTCAAGAATGACCACCCAAGACAAGATGCGTCCCGGGATATACCCGGGCAGACCCGAGGGATTACCGGGTGGATTTCCGGGGGATACCCGGGGAATATCCGGGGGATATCCGGGGGATACCCAATACCCGGGGAGTTCCCGGGGGATACCCGGGAACCATTTGGGGTATGTCTGGTTGACATCCGGGACGGCCGTTAAATATTGCGGGGAATAACCGATCCCGGTGACCATTTGCAACACAGTAACGAAGACCGGGTCGGGCAGGCACCCAGGGACCCATAGTGACTCCAGAACCAGGCCCACATAGAGATATGAGAAGCAGGGGCGGATTTGGGGGGTGGGCTAAGGGCTGGTTGCCCCCCCTCCCCTGGGGATCTGGCGCCCCCTTAAATAAAGAAGGAAAGAAAGAGGAAAGGGAGAGAAAGAGAAAGGGAAAAAGAGAAGGAGAAAAGGAAAAATATAAAAAAAAGGAGTAAAAAAAGAAAAATATATTTTCAGAAATGTATATCCGCCTTTTTGCTGTTATAAGATGCGGAAAGCAGCGAGCGAACATGCATGTCCCATCAGCTGTCTTAATTTGGCTTCTATCATCGCATACCCTTTAACGAGCGCAGCATTGTCCAACAGGTGGGAAAAAAATGAATGAACAAAGCAAATATTTTTGATGACTTTAGACTGGCAGTAGAAACCAAATTTAAATGTCTATTGTCTATATTTTGAGCTAAGCGCGTACCCCCAAAAAGAGGTCGTAGAAAATGTAGGTCGGACAAATGGTTTTGGGACGGCCCGGAATCGCCAGGTCGTAGGAACGCGGGTCGTACAATATACGAGATCCCAACAAACCTGTTACCGTACGTATCGACAGTTACGACGAGTAACGAAACAACGTCGGACTCGACTCATCGCAACCACATCAATAGTTTATCATATGATATTATTTTAATTTTAAATTTTTAAAGCAAAGGGACAAATTACAAACCTTTTTTCGAACACGTAGAAAATATCGCTTCCGTGACCTGGTGGCTGATACGTTTCCATCAGCTGAGGAGAGGGATAAGGAGCGGGGCCGCGAACCGGAAATCGCGACGTACCTGAAGATATCGATAAACTTCGTTTGAATCTCAATCCAGTCAAAGCACCGTAGGGTGCGGCCCAAAATATAGATCCCGATTTTCCAACTTGCATCATTCCTTTTTTCTTTCCTTTTGAGGTGTGTAGAACCAAGAAAAAAAGTCCCGCGGCTGTGGCACAAGCATAACCCGTGCCGCATCCTACGTCTAAATTTACATGTAATTTCTATGGGAAAAACGACTTAAAATCGAAATTCGCGTCAAGCGGGCCTCTACTACATATTTTTGGCAAAATCGCGTAGAAACCCAATCCTCTAGTGATGACAAACCCGGCGATGTGCCACACATAATTACTAACAGCAGAGTTCATGAGGTGTGCATATCCGCAATTTTTATTAAAATGATGTAAATTTGCCTAAATTTGTGCCACAGACCGCATTAACTGTACAGTGGAAGATCATGTGTGACACAACGCCGGGTTTGTTATCACTAGAGGATAGCGTTTCTGCACGAGTTTGTCAAAACATATGCAGTGGAGGCCTGCATGACGTAAATTTCGATTCCAATGCTTTTTTCCCAAAAGAATTATATGTAAATCTAGTCGGGAGGAGCTTGTGCCACAGCCCTGGGATTTTTTTTTCTGGTTTCTAGACCCGAGGGGTGGACGACTGGGCGGCTCCTGTGTACTATCAGCGCAGAAAGAATTGAACCCCCCTGGTGGCGATACTCCGCGCCCGAGGTCGTTGTAAAGTGGCACCACCTGGTGGCCGGTACGGTTACATGTAGGCATGTCAACAATGGCCGGCAGCTGCCACCTCAAAGTCAGGAGGTAATCAAAGAAACCAGGTTGAACGCGTTTGAGGGCATTGCAAATCAAAATTGTAGTGGAGCAGCGACAACGGCGTCGACACACAGCAAACACCGTCGACAAAACACGAAAATTTGGTTGTGAATGAAAGTGGTACTGAAGCTAACCCTTATGTCTGCGTCGTCTGCCACAACAAGTCCGCCGAGCAGACAATCAGCCGGGAATAAATCGAAGACAAACCTAAGTTCGCTTACGACACAAAGTTTACGCGATTTCAAGCAGGATAGATCAATCTTAAGCTAAAACTAAACCCTCCTAGAAAAAAAATCAAATTGGTTTGTCAGCAAAAACCGCAGAGAGCTGTCGGAATCTTAGGAGTCGGCCGCTTCTATCGCGACTTGAAAGAGTAATTTTCGATTATTTCCTTTGAGAGCCCGCTTACAAGCATTTAGTAGCTCACGGCAGGGAGCAATATTACCACGGAAGGGTCGCCAAAACGACCATACAGTTTGTAAGCGAGACGGCAAAGGAAGCACACCCCTTCATCAAACAACGGCTGTTAAAAAAAAGAAAAAAAAACCTAGTAAGAAATAAGATTGCAACTCAAACTCGCTTACCGTTGTGCTAGAGGGACAGAGTTACTCACAAACGACTTGTTTTTTATGGTTTCCGTGCCGCTTTGCCAAAATGTAAGCGGCTCCTCGCTCGAAACAACCACCCCAATACTAGACACACCTTTATCTCTTTACACTGCATGAATATTTCCTGAAAGGGCCTAAAACCCGCTTCCACACACCGGCTGCCCCGAGGCAAGCGCCCAATACTATCCCCTTCTCACGGCAGTCTTCTTGACACCAAGTGTAACCGAGATGGTCATGATAAAACTACCGTCTCTTAGTAATGTCTCATATTTTGGAGATTTGAAA
>NW_026267580.1:79222-79542 GCF_000697945.3 Frankliniella occidentalis | reverse complement strand
CACGTCTCGCGTAACAGGCTTCGCGATATTTCACGAAACACTGTTGCGCTGCGACGCGCCTGGCATACATCTACCTAGGCCTGCGGCGCTGACACAAGAGTCGGGTAGTGGGAAAATGTACACAAAGATACGGGCCTCCGGCCCGTCAACTACCCGTCACTGCGATTGAGCATGCAGGGTTGTACATTTTTTCGCTTATTTTCGTCAAAAACTCCCTGTGGCGCCTAAACGGTGAAAGATAGAGCCAAACGGATGAAATTTTCGCCCAAAGGGCTCTACTTTGATGAGTTACCCCATAGGAAACATTAAAAAAATATTTT
>NW_026267580.1:78413-79172 GCF_000697945.3 Frankliniella occidentalis | reverse complement strand
CCCGCTTCCACACACCGGCTGCCCCGAGGCAAGCGCCCAATACTATCCCCTTCTCACGGCAGTCTTGTTGACACCAGGTGAAACCGGGATTGGCATGATAAAACTACCCCTCTCCTAGTGATGTCTTCTATTTTGGAGATTTGAAAGGATAGAGAGATAAGGATGCACACCAAACCCGCTTACCGTTGTGCTAGACCAACAGACTTGCTCTTAAATAAATTGTTTTATTGTTTCTGGGCTACTTGAACATAGTGTAAGCGACCTATCACCCGAACATTTGAATTGTATACGGGACACATCATTATCTAATGACATCTACTCAATAATCCTTTAAAATGCATAAAACCCGCTTCCACACACCGGCTGCCCCGAGGCAAGCGTCCAATACTATCCCCTTCTCACGGCAGTCTTGTTGACACCAAGTGTAACCAAGATGGTCATGATAAAACTACCGTCTCTTAGTAATGTCTCATATTTTGGAGATTTGAAAGGATAGCGAGATAGTGATGCACACCAAACCCGCTTACCGTTGTGCTAGACCAACAGACTTGCTCTTAAATAAATTGTTTTATTGTTTCTGAGCTACTTAAACGTAGTGTAAGCGACCTATCACCCGAACATTTGAATTGCATACCAGACACATCATTATCTAATGACATCTACTCAATAATCCTTTAAAATGCATAAATCCCGCTTCCACACACCGGCTGCCCCGAGGCAAGCGCCCAATACTATCCCCTTCTCACGGCAGTCTTGTTG
>NW_026267580.1:72045-78363 GCF_000697945.3 Frankliniella occidentalis | reverse complement strand
CAAAAACGGATCAGCACAATCATATCAAACAAAAGTTTACACAAGACAAAAGTAGGTCCAGGTCACAAGAATATGATCTCTCTTTCAGAGGTCAATCTACTTGGTCAAGTGATGGAGCTGTTACTTGAGGTCGAGGGTTGAGAATGGCACTGTCTGCTTCCCAACCGTGATTGACGGGATGGTTAGTATCTGAATCCCGACAAACATGAACACGTTGCGGCTATGCAGCCGCAGCATGAATACGTTATGGTGGTCCCCTGATCACCGGGCAACGTAGAAGCCACTATAGCGTATGCGAACGTCGCACGATTTTCGGTGAATTAAGGTGGTAGACACATAGCCTAAGATACTACGATTAGGCAAAGTTACCGCAGTAAATCTCGCAACATTCCTTATTCGACGATGCAGTGTGTACATTGCCTCAAAGCGTCTCCTACCAATGAAATATGACCGCATGTAAGTAAAGATGCTACAATGTCGACAACACTAACACTAATTGACATCTATACGGTTATGTCGTGGTTACATCGCCACATCTTACACAATATAACGCCTTTCCAGCACCATCACGGCCTCGTAGCAGAAACGATGCCCGTGCAACGATGCGTGGTGGTGCTAGCCACTACGTCGCTGCCAGGCTGGTGCAGAGCGGTAGCACGCACCACCTTGTCGCAGCAGCGCCGCGTTCACATCAACACGGCCACCGCTAGGCAACATAAAATCTACAACCCCGTAAGCTACCCGTATACGGCAACAGTGCCCCTACGTCCCAGCTTTAAATTCCAGATGGATTTTGATGGATTTCCAGTTGGAAATTAATATTCCATATGGAAAACTGCTTTTCCAGATGGAAAATTGGTTTTCCACTATGGAAAATGAAATTTTCCATCTGGAATCTTATTCCAGACCTCTTTTCCACATGGAAACATTTTCCAGTCGTATTTTCCATATAGAGATTCTTCCATTATCGTAATTCCATACGGAAAACTTTCCATATACGACAATTTCCACATGGAAACTTTTCCATTCAGGAGAATTCCATATGGAAAGTTTTTAACAAGGCAGTTACATAAGTGAGAACTTTTCTATAGGATAATGGAGAGCCATATTCTCAGGTCAAAGGAGGCGAGCAGACATCAAGTGAATTACGAATTAAGAAAAAAAATAAAACTGCTCGACGACGCCTGCGAAGTGAGTGGTAGGCAACCCCGCCATGCGCGGGCGCTCGACGGGACGGCCTACCTGCCAGGCGCTCCCCTTGCAAACACAATGCGTTGGATAAACAAGGCAAAAGTAAAGATGCGAAACAATGTGGAATAACGTAATGTAAACGAAATACTATCCCTTATCGAGAGAAGAGCAGAGCGAATTATGTCCTTACTAATATATTTTTGTGTCTTTGAGTGTGTTTCAGTTACGACGTTTTAATTTTGTCTTCTCTACATTATTGCAGTTAAAAACACTTGCATCTGCTGTAGAGTAAGGAAAATAACAATTGCATTTTTTTCAGATTTTGAAAAGACCTTTAATGGTAAATTTTTAGATTCAGGAATAAAAAGTAGCCTAACAGTGAAATGCTTTTTGAAGAAGGTAATTGAATAGTTAAACTAACATATATCACAGTAAATTATCCCTTTAAAGTTACTAGACATCTCATATAAGTTCACAATTCAGCTTGTATTATGAATGTTGGGAACCTTAATAATAAACTCAACATGGGGTAATTTCATGTAGCAGCATACAATCTTCAACTGAGATGGCGTAACAATGAATGGTTCTCTATTTACAAAAGTAACTTTAGACAAGAATGAGTCCTGGCGATTTACTACTGGAGAAAAGGGAGTAGAAATGATTTCCCTGGCAATTACAAAACCCTGGTATTCTGTCTCACTAACAACAATTTTATCTATCAGCACAACTTTTCCATCCTTGAGAGTACAAACAGAGTTGTAGTGATTAGAGCTTTTCTTACAACCAGTATAGACACAACCTTCATGAACCAATCTCTGCTTCAATTCAAATGTTGAAGGATTGATTCCCGCCCTTTCAAAAATAAATTTCTCTTCCCGTGATGGATGAAATTTATGTTTTCCTGCTCCATAATATTTGTCATTATGAACGAAGACACAACTGTTTACAATCTTCTTTTTGATGTCGTCTTCAAATTTTTGACTTGCTGCTGTTCCAACATGGGCTCGTAGAACGGCACAAGATTTATCAAAACTGAGTGATCTGCAAACCTGAGATGAAATCCCCAAATTAGCATGTATCTTATTTTTGAGGATTCTATTTCCATCCTCAAAGCAGTATCCATTGATGCTCCAGCAAGGGCCCCAATTATCACAGTTTTCAGCAAGGTGTTCTGATACGATGTGTAGATTGTACAGTAAGAAGCGTTGTGGATATAGTCTCTCAGTTTCCCTTCCAAATCGCTGTAACAGTTCTTGCGCTATTCTGATATTACTCTCTGGAAGTTCTTCTTGCAAGAGAAGGTGCAATGCTTGTACAAATAAATTCCAGTGGGCAAGAAACCTTCCAGGCAAAATGTTCTGGAGAGCAGGAACACTAGTGTACAAAATGAAATTTTCAAAGTCTCTTCCTTTCCAAACTTTCAACTCTGATAACAGCCTGGTGGATTTACGAGCCTCATCTGGCAATTTAATGCATTTAAGAAGGTCATCTATCTTCTTTAAATTGCTGGGTGTTCCGATATAATAAGGTTCACCACAACCATCCTCCCCAAGCCAAGCCAAAAGGAATGTTTTAGCCAAGCCATGGGCGGTGGCATGGAAATATTCCAGAATCATTCCGTCAACAATATCCATAGATGTGAGATTTAGAACTGGGGAAATACCCTTGACACCATTTACATGGACATTGGGTACATGATCAAGAAGAGCCACTGCAGCAGTCCCATCTGTATGAATTTCATTTTCAGTTCTTCTTGCAATCTCTTCCTGCAAGGGTCTATACAGTCTTTCCTCTGAAGGATGAAGGCACCAATTGCATGAACATGCACCGCCATACTGGTGAATGCATTGCACCCCTGCTCTGGCTGGAGCATCAGCACAGCAACACAACACATGCCCTTTCATAAGCATCTCCTTGTTCTGTGGGTTGATTCGGAAACCATCACAAGAAAGCTTATTGCAATGGGTGACAAATGGCTTGAGAAAAACATCAAGAATAACATGCTGTTTGCCAAACCATAAACCACCTAACAAGAGATTGTGAGCCCTTTCATAAGGTGGTAGCTCAAGAATAGAGCAGAATATTGGCCAAACTTCAGTATTTGAGCTTTTATACAATGAAACACCATCAACACTGAAGCAGAAACTGATATGGTTAATATTAGGATTGTCTTCTAAAGATGAAATAAATGACTGGTACATTTTACCATCATAGACATCCCTCAAGATTCGTGTCTGCTCATTGTTAATTAAATCAATTGGTCGTTTTAACTTGCGAAGAATAGCATCATCAGACAGCAGCACTTCTATTTGAGGTGGTAGATCAAACAAAACAAAAAAAACACAATTTTTTAAATTTGAAACAGAATTGACTCTATGGCAGCCTGGAGACTCTATTTCTGGGGCAACACGATGATCATGTTCTCCCATGTAATCTTTACAGTACATACAAACAAAATGATAATGCATGCCTGAGAGTGACTTAAGTAATATATCCAATTTATATCTAGTGTCAGGTATTACACAATCCTTGAAAATAGTATTGATCAGTTTCATAACCCCCTCAAATTGTGAGAAATTAAAATTAAATTTTCTGATCAACGTAAGTGCATACAGAAGTAGTTCAGCAGGTGATATTCGTGGTTGAGCATCAATGACTTCAGAAAATTTACTCTGAATTTTCTTTCTTAATGTTTCGAACACATCAGCATAGAAAGGTTCTGGTTGATCATTTGGATTGTTGTGAAAATCTTCATCATCCGAAGCACTGTTTTGGTTATCGTGGTCACTAGATGAACTGTCATCACCAGACTGTTCAGGTTCAGAATTTATACCTTCAGATGCCTATAAAAAATATTTAAAGATATTATTAGTTTTGTAAAAATAGTAAACACTAATAGAAAACAATAGTGCATGAGTAATGTAGCTATTGAAGGAAACAGAAAGTGTGAAAAATAGTACCTCACTGTTTTCGAAATTAATGCCTTGGTCATCTTGGTCACTTGATGAACTGTCATCTCCAGACTGTTCAAGTTCAGAATTTAAACTTCAGATGCCTACAAAAATAATAAATTTAAGATATTACTTTTATAAAAATAATGTACACTAGTATAGAAAACTATAATGCATGAGTAATGTAGCTATTAAAGGCAACAGAAAGTGTGAAAAATAGTACCTCATGTTGCACTTCAAATCCATTGACATTTAGTAAATTATCGAGTTCAGAGAAAGAATTGATTGACGCATTGGAATCATTGTCTTGTTCATCGTGGCTGTTTGATGTATTATCATCTCCAGACCATTCATGTTCAGAATTAGTACCTTCAGATGCCTAAAGAAAATGAATTAAAAATGTACTGGTTTTGTAAAAACCATACACTAGCAGAATAGCAAACAATAATGCAGAACTATAATGTAGCTTTTAAAAACAGAAAGTGTGAAAAATAGTACCTCATGTTGCTCTTCAAATTCATTATTGACATGTGGTAAATTATCGAGATCAGAGAAAGAATTGATTGACGCATTGGAATCATTGTCTTGTTCATCGTGGCTGTTTGATATACTCTCATCTCCAGATTGTTCTTGATCAGAAGTGTTACCTTCAAATGCCTAAAGAAAATAATGAATTAAAGAAATTTAAAAAATAACAGTTAATACTAAAATAGAAAACAGTAATGCATAAGTATAATGTAGGTATCAAAAGCAACAGAAAGTGTGAAAAATAGTGTCTGCTGTTGCACTTGATATTCATTTACATTTTGATTGAGCTCAGAAAAAGTTTCAGTTGAGGTTTCAGATGTTGTGTCTGTTCCATCTTCCTAAAGGGAAAAAGTAAAATTTAAACACAGTTCAATAGTTAGATAAAACAAAATGTACTTCTATTCATTGGTGAGTCATGCGTCTCATTTTTACCCGTCATTCCTATTGATTCAATAAGGTGCAATAAGGAGAAGCAGTTCCCATTTTTTCTCTTAAAATTTAAGTTTAATTTCTCATCATACCTTGTTTCTACAACTAGCCACGCAATTTTGAGACTACTAATTCCACAATTACAAGCACTGTAACAAAAAGAAAGAGCTCATTTTAATGACAAAGGTAACTTAGCATCAGTAACTGTGGCACTAATGTTACTCTTCAGGAAATAGATATGTACTCACCATCAACTATTATGACGACTACGCCCTTCATTATTTTCCAATTTTCTAGTAGGAATTCCATTTCGTATATGGACAACATTACTATCATGAAACCAATCAGCATGAGGGCAAGCCCTATGGTGACGCCAATTCTGTCAAAAGAAACTTATGTTAATGACACGTACGAAACGATTCTGTGCAATCTTTTTAATGAAATGATTGTAAGCAAGCACTACTGAAGGACTGAAGATAAAGGGTGGTGGGGAAATACGGCCTTATTATTGAATAACCCAACCCAATACCTATTCCTTGGCGCTGGCAGTAAATATTTTTGTCAACATGAGGCAAGAGGATATGAGAACAAATTTTGATAGTTTTGAACATTAATCTTCAAAGGCAACAGTTTCTTAATGCAAATGCCCAAATAACCGGTCTGTACAAACATGCACGAGCGCCTGGATCATCATGGCTGTGGTATAACCTTTACGGTAGCACACATACATAACATGTTTTAACGTGAATTAACTTCAGAACGAAATTTCTTCATGAGAAAGAGTGTCAGTTTCAACAGAATTGAGACCAAATCGGCATCATAAGTTACTTTCGCTAAAAAATGTGCTTTCTCGGCGACGTCGTATCCCCGGCGGCCAGTCAATATCATATATCGAGCAATATTGTGTGTGATTTTCTGTGTCGACTAGTCCCAGGTGTACTTACTGTTCAGGAGTCATGATAGTGATCCTACAATTATTTTATACAAATTCGATCAGAAAGCTCGCTCTAGATCACGTACGACTTCTGATGGCGGTCAACCACTGACTGAGCTGCAAGTGGCCGGACCGGAAAGCATGGAGCCAGGACAATATGACGTCATCCTGAACTCGTAGTACCGGGGAGATGTGGGATAGGGAATGCCAAAGCCCCTATCGAGGTCCCCGTGGTCAATGAAAAAATTGTGTGAAAATTCACGTCAAAGTGATGTTCTGCTAAAC
>NW_026267580.1:62347-65299 GCF_000697945.3 Frankliniella occidentalis | reverse complement strand
GGCGGCGGCGGGCGGCGGGCGGCGGCGGTGGTGGAGTTCGCGTCCTCTTCATGGCCAGAACCAGATTGGTCGCGGTAAAAATTGAGATATTCAGTATTTACGATATAACCTTGGGGCACATTCAACTTCCTCAAAGCTGTCAAAAAGTTGGTGTATCCGACAGCGTGTGCAGTCTTGCGGGGGCGCACACAATCTGAAACCAAGTCCACTATGTTTGCTTGAGGGATTTTCACTCCGTCTACACGTAGAGCACCACTTTCGTCCCACTTGATAAAATTTTGCACGCGTGGCTCCGCGAGGAAGTCACAGAACGCACTGGCGAGATCTTTCGATTTCGTTGGAACTAAACTCAAAATCCGCCTCTTGACGACCTCCATATTGTTTTCCGACTGTCCTTCTTCTACTTTCTCGCTCGAACTTTCGCTGAGGATGGAGATGGGCTTCTTTTGCTCGTTCACAAAGTGTAGATACCGCTGTAGCGTTTCTTCGTACAAACGCCATTTATCGCTGTCTGCCGCTCTTTGAGATAATATTTTTGCCATGTCCGTGTCCAGCTCGGATGCGGCCTCGCCGCTGGTGCGCCCGATCGGAGGATCTTGAAGTCTCGCCAGGCTCTCGTGCGGTATAAGCACGAGCTTCTTCGTGTGCTCGAGTTGATTCATGGTTGCGACGCTCAGCTTCCGAAAATTAATTTACCGATGGCAGGGCCAATGATACTCAAAAGTAGGGGGATGAAAGGCCCCGCACCTCCACGTTGTACTATGAGCTGTTTCTTCTTTTTCCAAGACTCGCCGCGCCGCGCGATGTTTCTTAACAGATGTTTATACTTTGACAATTTTTGCTTTTCTGAGGGCGATAGACGAATATTACCGGCGAGGGTGTTGTCACACAACTCGCACAGTGAGTAAATGAGGGCCTTGTCCGCCTTTTCCAGAATGGCTTTCCGCGTAGCGGGATTCACTTTTCCTAATACTTTCAAAATCTCGTTGTGACAGGAAGCATGTGTACGTCGAGGCATCTTCACCGCTCGAGAGACGACGAAAGAATGATCTCATTTATGAATAAGATCGCTCTTATACTTCCCTTTCGGCACGTACACGACCGTCGGCTCATTCGGGAGGATGGCCGTCCGTAACCTCAAATGTTCCGCTTGGGTCACGTGGAAATCGAACAGAAGGTATGTATACCCTGCTTGCCTCGTAGCATCAGTCCATGCCTCTATGAGAGAGCGCCAGTGAAGCGGGTCTATTTGGATCACAAAACTTCGTACCTGCTGTAAGTCTCTTGCAGTCTTCATCAAAATTGTATAATGCGATTGTAGACTGATTTCCCTCATGTTTTTCGGGAAAATGCATTGCGAGAGCAGCCAGAAACTCAAATTACGATGATGTGAACCTTTGATAGCCAATTTTAAAAATTGGGGGTCTTTCAGTTGATCCATAAAATCATCACAAATCAATAATTTAGGACCCTCATTTGCGGGAAATTGATCCAAAGTCGGGGCGCCCTCCACAAACGTCACTTTTTTATCGCTGTCTGCTAATTCTTTGTAACTTGACTGCCATTCCATGTAATGCCAAATAACTTCGACAAACTTTACATTAAACATAACATCTCGAGCTTTGACTATTTTTATCATGAGGGTCGTTTTGCCTGACCCTGACCCCCCAACGAGCAAAGTATTCGCTGGATGCTGGAAGCGAATATCCATCTTTACGGGAAGACGGTTCAATCGCGAGTGTCGAGCTGAGCGCAAGTAAAGAGTATTTATTCGATGTTTTTTGTTATAGGTTATACCGTCTGCGCGAGAGTGTTTGTGCCAGTGTTCTTCCCTCCCCCTCCCCACAGCAGAAGTAGTGACGAGTTTCGTGAGAACGCCGCCAGAGGTCAGCACAATGCAGAGGCTGGTATGAGGAGATGAGAGGGCGAGGTAAGATTCACATTCATATTGTCAATTGTTTTTTATTGTGATTCTATATTGGTTTCTTTCAAACTATAAAATACATGTTTATTTACAGAAATTTCAAACGATGTCAATACAGAGGTGATTTCACATCGTATCCATTGCGTTCTCTGCTAAAATCTCATCCATAGCCAAGCAACAATCATAGTCGTCGCTATCGAGGAGCTGACCTTTAAAACCGTACGGAACAGTTTTATTTTCTACACGTCGTCTCTTCGTAAGGCACACACGCCAAGTCTTATGCGACGGTCTCGTAATGATACGAAATCGAGGCATTCTGGTGATCTGAGCAGGTATGTTGACAATTGTCCTGTCATACTCTCCCCTTATCATGGCTCTTAACCTCTCAAATGTTATTATGTCACTTGAAGAGGAATTAATTGATAGCCCCCTAACCTTTACAATAGTCTTGATATTATTCACATCCCCACCAACGGCCACCTTTAAAGCATAATTTTTTGCCCCTGCAGAGCAAAAGTGGGTGCAAAAGCTGCCTTCACCATAGTCCTCTTGCAACTGATCCGTCAAGTCACCAAGGAAATTTCCCAACTTCGGCTGTGGAAGGTTTTTTCTTGAGATGAAACAAATGGAATCTGCAAATCGACACAACAACAAGAGGTTAGTAGTGTAAAAAATAATCTCATACAATCAGGCATTTTTAATAAGAAACTTTTATTAATGAGTTAACTAACCTGTATCGTGATAAAGTGCTCTGTCTCCCACCATGTCTAGGTATTCCAGTAGGCAGAGACGGCCATGCATCGTTGTGAAACAAGCTGAAATAAGGCTGGTAGTCGGATAACTCTCATCCATATCTTCGTGATCATTGTATTTCACTTGGAGAACCTCGTCACCAAAGGGAGTGAGAGATGTGATTGAAATCGTTGAATCTTCCGTCAACCTGGCCAATTCAGAATAGTTCTTGACAAATTTTGTTTGTGGCCGTTGAGTCTTCTCTCCTAGTTTTCCCCCTGAAAGGTAAATAAACA